>NC_135762.1:18776421-18887448 GCF_052425735.1 Oculina patagonica
AGCAGTGCAACTTTATTGAATCAATGAATGTAATTCCGGGCACAGTTTTATGAAATTTTTAACAACAAATATGCACTTAAATGTTCAATGAATTTTCTGTACCAGTTTGAAAGGGATCCACATGCACCCAGTGCACCCCCTGCTATATCTACCACTTGATCAAGACAACAAATAATTAAGCCGTTAAGGTTAAAAAAGAAAAAGATATGACCATAAAATGTAGAACATTGTCATTTTCACTCATCTTTGTCATTATCCTCAACACTGTCCATATCATCAGTCACAAACATTGTTAATATCATCAGCAGCAGCAACCTTGTCACCAACAACATTGTTATCTTCATCATCATCATTGTCATCATTATTGTCATCATCATCAATAGTCTGGGAGCTTATGTATTTCCGTGGGCATTTTGAGAAGAAAGCAAGCCAGTGGCCTAGTAGTGTTGAGTAGTCCATCAGGAACTCAGAAAATGTTGTTGACATTTTTTGTAGAGCACCAAGAGAGTATTAATAGAATGTTTTAAAATGACCTGTGTGATCCAGCATGGGAACGAGGCTGAAAAGCTTTAAATGGCCATAACTTCTTTCTAATTCGAGAAAACTCGCCAGAAATACTAAGTAATTAACACTCAAACTAGTACAATAGTTATTGCAATATATTGGAGTCACGTGATAGCTCCAGCATGAAATCGAGGCTAGAAAGTTACTCATCAAAAAAAGCACGAAATATATGGTGGAGGCGAGACCTAACTCAGAGGATATACTTGCTAGGCAGCCCTGAACCCAGCAAATTGTTTATATTTATTAATGAGAGTCACGTGATTTACCTAGCATGGAAACGAGGCTGGCAAGTCTTGCTTGCTGAAACGAAAAAATGTATATCATCCCGTTCAAATTCGACAAACAAAAATGGTTGGAGCCACAAAAATAGTACAGATTGATTCAATCGATAGTCACGCCACCAGTCAAGGCTATGTGTTTTCTGTTATTCTTTTTAGTCAATTAGGAATTAGGCTTGTCGAACAAAGGAAAATACCCATAGTTTAGAAACAAGAGAAGCACTGTGTCTTCTCACTCCAAAATGATTTATTTACTCTTCACTTGAAATCAAACTCATCTTCATGAGGTCATGAAAGGTCACTTAGTAACTTTCTACATATCCCCCACATCGATGGCAGTTCTAGTCTTTTACGGCGAAATATATCAACATAGATGAGCTGACTGTCATGAAAGCAAATCAGTTTGGTTTCTTTACATCTCGCCACAGTTTATTCCTCATTGTATTTGTCGTCTACCACCTCAGTAAAAACTTTTTGGCAGGGTTCATCTTCTTCATCAGAGCGTGCACAAAGGTCTATGCACGCTAGTCCATTCCTATGACAATGGCATCAGTTGCTTGTGCACTGCCTCGTGCACCCGCATTTAACTAGCTGAATGATAGCTTCTGGCGCTGGTGGCAGCTTTGTCATCACTGGAAGCCATCTGTTGTCATTTGTCTCCCAGCCATAGTTTTCAGGAGACAGAATATCAGGGTTTGCAACAACATTGTTATTCCACACAATAGCTTGATAATGGGCGCGTAGAACAGCTTGATGTAGAGCACCTTGGGTTGGTAGAAGTCGTTCTCATTGGGCTTCCTTCTTACGAAATTAGCACCGTCGAAGATCTTTCACTGTGATAAGGGATGTATTTGGAACATAGAGTTCGCATACAAACTTTTCAATAGCCTTCATGGTCTCGTCAGATAGTGTTGTGCCCAGCTTTGCCATCTCTCTGACAACATCTTCGACATTTAGAAATGCCTTCCAACACAAAGGTTTTGCATGGCCTGAAAAACATCCGGTATTATCTGCTCCACTAAGTGCATGGAACGCCGGAGGAGCAGCTGCTCTTGCTTCCCCGAGAGCTTGAACTATTGGCTTTAGCATGATCGTTCTGCGGTTGCGCCCTTTCCCTGTAACAAACGAAACATTGCCACACAACTCTGGTTCCCGTATGAATGCCAGAACAAATACATCAGTGTCAGGGGAGTGGATTTGGATCTCTGTAGCGCCATATGATGTCGCCTCATCAGCGTGAAGAATGATCTTGGTGTCCGCTTCTTCTTGGTTGCTTTGAAGATCTTCTTGTGTGTTAATTGCCTTGCATTCACTACCCCACGCGACAACAAAGCGCCTTCCACGCTGTATCCTGAAATGCTTCATCGCCTTCTCTGCGAGGTATTTTGTTAGCTCCATCTTTGACTAAGAGTGAGACAGAAGCTTCTTCATTGACACTTTTGAGATGCTGGCGGTGTCTGTGATCCGATAGTAGACGGCATCCTGACCTACTTGCCTCTTTTTCCTTCTTCGGCATACCATCATCATCCTGGCGACAAGGGACTGGTCCTCTCGCAGCTAAAGGTCTGTGCACGCCAGTCCATTCCTATGACATTGGACATGTACAAAGCTTTTGCTTCTTCATTGTCGACCAAATGTTGACTTTCTCGGACTGAATGCGCTCCTTCACAAACGTATCAAACAGTGTTTGTCCTATGGCAGTCTGGCTGCACAAGTCTTCTTTGACTTTATCTGTCATTATAACGTTGGTCACAAGGTTGAAGAGATCCAAGCTTTCCTCAGCAAAAGGGTTGGTGAAGGTCTCAATAGTCTTTATCAATGCTTTGACATTCTTGTCTTCTCGGGACAGTACAGCTGTAGTGTGGTTGTGATCTCGAGTTTGGATCTTGGGAGCTACACCTGCCATATCCTTTGCCTGCTCTGCAAGATTTGCTATTTCGGGGGCAATGAGAAAAAACTTGGTCCGTGCAATTTGGTCGAGGGTGATTCCTACCAGCCCCCCGCTTACTTTCATCGAGCGACTGACATGCTCAAGTCCGTGATCTGCACCAAGTGCACAGAATGGAATGCTGGAGTTCTTGTTTTTTACCCAGTTTCCCGAGAGGAATTCTGCATAGACGGCTGGATCAGTTGTTGATAGGGAATCCATTTCTGCAAGATACAATGGCATCATACGGGCGTAATTCAGGCGGTCATGTGCAAAAAAAAGTATTTCGTGAAGACTTGAAGGGTTTGAATGTGAAGTTTCCAATCACCTGTACGTACTGCTCTGATAAACTGGAGCATCTCCCTCTGATAAACTGGAGCATCTCCATGACCATACGCATGTACTCTCTCGTCACCTTAAACAATGGGTGCTGATCTCGTGTTGTGTCAAACTCTACCATCTTCTTTAGAAGATCTTGGTTCTCAACAGCTTCTAATAGCTTAGTGTTTGCCTCCTTCAGTTCAACATTTGATGCTAGGGTGCATGCTTCTGCAACTTCTTGTGAGAGATCTGCGATGCTCCTTGAATCTTCTTGAGAGCTCTGAAAGAATGCCTTCTGTAGCAGCGCAAATAGCGCTTGAAGACATGTGCCACTTCACCTCGCTTGACATGATTCCCGTCAAGTACCGTAGACATCAGCCTCTATCCAGCACATGTCAAGACCGCTGCCTTCGATTAATGTGCCAATGGTGCGCAATTGTGCCATAACAATGTGCAATTCCCCTGGACGGAGAATGAGATGTTGAAGATCGTTTCTTGCCATCTGGAGCTTTTTCACTGGCTGATAAAGTCCAACATCCAGAGAGATGACGGCTTTTCTGCCTCGACCAACAACACTTGTGTTAATATTCTGCGCTTTCATAAGAAGAGTCGACAGCGTCGGCCACTCGTGGACTGGTGCAGCTAACAGTGGCGGGGTGCCTACCTTCGTCACTTCGATAGGATCACCAATGAGAGAGTTGAATGCTGACCACACAGGAATTCCTGTTCTTCCAGGACACTCTTCTGTTTCTGCTTGAACATTTCCATCCCTCTCACCCTGTGGTACCTGGTCTCTTACCTGTCGCTGGCTGGAAAAGTTACGAGTCAAGAGCCATACGAAATCTTGCAAACTGACAGTAATGGGAAGCTGATTGGCATCAAATGAAGGGAATACTGGATTTGCTGGCTTCGGGCAAGGATTCGGGCATTCCAACAAGGCTGTGATAGTTTCCGAAACATCCTTTACTGAACGACTCTGGTCTTTGGTGTCAACGAGCCTGTTTAAAAAAACGAATTATAATACTCCCATTTAGACGAACGCAGTACAAACTTAAAGTCAACTTACCATAATAACAACCTGACATCTGAATACTTTTAACATGCCATTGCAGTCTCGACCACAGAGACAAAAAAGAAGAGTCAGCAATATTAAAATGATGTAAGCGACCGATATTGTTATATTGAACGATTCTATGAATATGGCCAATGAAATATGTTTTTGAAGACAAATTTCAAATGAATATCATCTGGCCTATAACACGGAGCACCATTCTTTCTTAACCAAAAATGATGGCTTGATTGCTTACCTCAATTCCTGCTTAAAGTCTTGTGGGTCCTTTTTCTGGTAAATTGCCATGGCCGTTCCATGGAGAGTGTGCTGTCCATGATGACGAAATACACTCCTTTTAGATTTTTAGTAAAGAGAATTGAACCCCTTTATAATACTACGCTTATCAGTTGAGTATGCACCGAGGGAAGTTTCGCGCCCAAGTTTTACCGTTAAAATTCTGCTGTTGTCAGGGGCGACAGAACTAGTTTCCATTGGAAACATCTCGTGCTATTGACGTCAGCAGTCCCGTTCGCGCGAAAGTTGATTCACTGACAAGTGCGAAAAACATGGAGAGGTTAAATTCGAAAGGCAGAACCTTTATAAAGGGCTGTGCACTTTCGCGTGATCTACGAACATCGTTAGTAGATGAAATAGTTAGGAATGGTGGCGATATTAATACCGGCTACTTTCCTGGTAAATTTTCGGATGTGGCAAACGCTTTCAAAGTCAGTAAAAATACTGTGAAAAACGTGTGGCAGCGTCTACACACTGAACGTACCATTGAACCACGGCGGCATGGAGGAGGAAACACCTCTAATTTAACTCAAGGTGACTTGCAGTTTATTGAGACTGTCAAAAGAGAAAGGCCGACTTCATCACTAAGGGAAATTTACGACGGTTTGAACGAATTTGGTGACATTCCAAATGGAACTTCCATTTCTGCGATTTCGCGTGCATTGAACAACAATATGTTGTCTGGTTTGAAATATTCAAGGAAAAAAATTAGCACTGTTGCCCAAGAAAGATTTAGTGTAGAAAATATGGCATACACTCAAATGTTCATTGATTACCTTCATACCAAAGATCCCTTTAAGCTCAAGTTCTTCGACGAATGTGGTTTAAAATTACCTTTCCACGGTAAGCGATTGTATGGTCACGCACCAGTTGGAGAAAGATGCATAGAACTCTTGCGTTATCACGATTCACCTAATATAACAGTTAATCTTTTAGCTGGATTACACGGGGTAGAATATATGAATACAGTGCAAGGTGCATCGGATACCATCGAATTTCTTCGGTTTTTCGGTGAGGCTGGAAACGCAGCCAACATGGAAACAGGAAGACCGGCGCTTGAAGTAGGAGACATACTCGTGATGGACAACTGTGCTACTCACCATTTTGCAGGTGGGGAAGCATTACAGGAGTGGCTGAATGATCGAAACATTGAACTTGTCTACACCCCAACATACTCTCCTGATTTTAATCCAGTTGAGTTTGTTTTTAACAAAATGAGGACCGTGATGCGTTATGACCTTTGGGAAGTCACAAACGAAAACATTCAACTTGCTGCATTCGAAGCAGCACAAGACTACATAACTTCAAATGACATGGTAAATTTTTTCAGATATACTTCATACATTAATATTTAGTTTTTGACTGTTTCCGCAGAGTTGCTAGTCACAAAACTGTAATCCATTGATTTCATTTTAGTGCCGTTTATTGTCAACCCTGAAATTTACTGTATTTTAAGAACAGATGTCACAGGATTTAATTTCCCAAGTGATGTCTCAGTTAGTAAAAGGGTTAATAAATGATGTGAAAACTGTCTGTAATCAATGTTTTTCCTTTTTGAAATGAGTTCCGTTCGTGTAATAATAATTACACATGTATCTTACAACAACAACTTAATTCAAACCTTCAAAAAGTGGATTAAATATTTCTGATAAGAACTCAACATTTTGTAAACAAGAGGTATTTTTAGCGACAACTTTATTACCGAAAATTCTTATTTCATTGTTTCCGTAAATTCGCCGATTGAAGTACTCGCCAAATTTATAACTTTTGTCAGTAGAAAGCAAGGAAAGCTGATTAAAAGCGTCTTCTTTCTTCAGGCTGTCGGCGAATCGGTTCCAAAACAAGTTGTCGCTAAAAATAGTAACAGAAACCATTCGGTCTTCTATGTGAAAAAGTTTGTTTTGATAAACACGGTTTTGGGTCCTTGAATTACTGTGAATTAACTTAATTAATTTTAATTTTTAAAGATTGAAACTGTTGTTACAAATAAAAACGCAAACGTTCACACATCTGGATGTTGTACTACAAGATATTTTAAATTCCCGATAAACCGCGACGGGAATGTAAACAATCGGAAGCAATGTGAACAAATTCCGACCAACAAAACGAGAACGTAACCTGACAGCTGACCTGAACATTTATAACGATTTAACATAGGCTAGGGTTTCACAAATAATGCATGTTAAGGTCAATATTCTTGCACATCATTTGTTTTTTCGTTGAAGTTCTATGAGGGCATTCGCCGCATCCTCTTCTCTCTGAGATGATTCGGGTTCGACACTAGGTGATTTCCAGCCCTGAGCGGGTACATACATGCCAGAGTAATCATTTTCTCTACAGTGGGATACAAAATCAGCTGTCGCCAATACATCGCTTGATTGTTCGTTATTGAATTCCTCTTGCAGACGAACTGCTAGTCTGAAATCAGATTCTTCCATCTCTGACAAAAATGGCGAACTTAAAAACGTGGAGGAAGTATTTGCAGCCGATGAACTGCGTCGAGGAAATTTGATGGAATATTCTTCCTCCAAAACTCGCTTCTTTGGGTTCACAAATCTTTCCCTGTTGTGAGGTTGGTGTGACGATTTCATTTCGTGTTCTTGGACTGCTTCTCTCAATAACTGCGTTATACTGTGCCTTGGAGGTAGCTTTCCGTTGCATTTCTTCTGAAGTAGCGCTATGTGTTTATTGAGAAGCGCCCAGTTTTTTACACCGTTAACAATGTATCTATCTGGCTCAGAAGCGACGATATCAGCCTCAATCTTTCTAGCAAAGGAATCTTCAACACATTTGTAAGCTTTAAGTTTGTTGTTGTAGTCGCTTTGGAGATTTGCTAATTCAGTCTCGCATTTAGTTACCTGCTGTGATAACTTTCGTCTTGCAGCTTTGTCAGTGGGATGCTTATCAATAATTCCACACAACATTACGGATGAACAATCGTCTCCATCACAGTTTCTCCTAGTGTGACCTATCTTCAAATGGCATTTCCCACAGACGGAAAGAGGACCGGAGTTATGTAACTCTGCTTTTGATAATTCCCTTTCAAAGTTGTCCTTTTGGACTTTGGCATTTTCTAACGCCTTTGTCGCACTTTCAACACTTGCAAGTTTTTTCGATAGCATCCGATCCACAGGGTTAAGGTCTGTGCCTGACAGCGCAGCGTTTTGTGCAGGAATAGTGTTTACAAACTTGAAACTGTTCCCTGTACATGTTTCAGCAGCAGGTGACGGCATGAATGAAGATGTGCTCGTATCATACCGGACTTTAGTGCTTGATGAACTCGCTCGAGACGGGCCAGCTTGAACTGGGGAACCGAGAACCCCAGCCTTCAGTTTAATTCTTTTAAATTCTCTTTCTGGAACAGTTCTTGCGCTCTGCCAAAATTCCTGAAAGCCTCGCTCGTCGTTGTTGTTTAGATTGATCCAATTATCCTCGTCGTCTAAGTACCGGATTCTCATATTATATTCATGCAGGAAGTTCAGACTTGGGCATCGACCCGTTATGTCTTGCACCAGTGTCTGAAAAGAGTAATGGCCTGAGTTCACAAAGGCTGTTGGCACCATAAAACTGATCCATTTTTGTTCTTCCGATCTTTGTGCTCCAGTATATTCCACTTTCACCTGATACTCCGCCATCTTTCTCGAATCTGGAAGTTCGGTTTCGCGCGCACAGCAGACTGATGACGTCAATAGCACGAGATGTTTCCAATGGAAACTAGTTCTGTCGCCCCTGACAACAGCAGAGTTTTAACGGTAAAACTTGGGCGCGAAACTTCCCTCGGTGCATACTCAACTGATAAGCGTAGTAAGTGATTCCACGGCATGGTAGTCGTGATTGCCATAGCTTCCAAGATTGCCTGTTGCATCATCGTCCAAAAACCGCTGGCTACATCGTGAATTGATCGCTTTGCAAGTTGTGAGAGCATCACTACTTGGTGCCAGACCTCGTTTCTTCCTCCCCCTGTATTAAAGTTTACACTGCCAATTGAACGAATATTAATAACAATATACATGTATTTTAAAAAAAAAAAAATTGGGAATTTGGCCAGGACTAAATACATTTTTTCGTTTCATCAAGCAAGACTAGCCAGCCTCATTTTCATGCTAAGTCAATCATGTGACTCTCATTAATAAATATAAACAATTTGCTGGGTTCAGGGCTGTCTAGCAACTATATCCCTGAGTTAGGTCTCGCCTCCACCATATATATCGAGCCTTTTTTAATGGGTAGCTTTCTAGCCTCGATTTCATGCTGGAGCTATCACGTAACCGTCATATATGGTAATAACTATTCTACTAGCTTGAGTGTTGTTAACTTAGTATTTCTGGCGGCCTGTGGAAAATCGCGCCAAAGCGTTCAGAAAGGCCTCCAAACGTTTCTCCCCCAGAGGGAAAACCGCTTGTGGCCGTTTTCAAGCCGTTTCCTCGCAAAAAAGTTCAGCTCATAATTTGACCTGGGCTTACCAAATGGTGGCCTGTAGCAAAATCCCGCCAATACTTTCAGAAAGGGATGCAAACGTTTCTCCTCCAGGGGGAAAACCGTTTAGAAACGTTTTCAAAGCGTTAGCTTGCAAAAAAAGTTTAGCTCATAATTTGACCTGGGCTCACCAAAAAAGTCTATAGCAAAAGGGAAAACCCTTTTCGGCGGTTTTGAAGGCGTTTTCTAACCTGGCTCACCAAATGGCGGCCTGTAGCAAAATCGCGCCAAAACTTTCAGAAAGGCCTGTTGCAAAATCGCGCCCAAACGTTCAGAATGGCCGGCATACATTTCTCTCCCAGCGCGAAAACCGTTTGCAGCCGTTTTCAAGGCGTTTCCTCGCAAAAAAAATTCAGCTCATAATTTGACCTGGGTTCACCAAATGGCGGCCTATAGCAAAATCTCGCCAAACTTTCAGAAAGGCCTGCAAACTATTCTCCCCCAGCGGGAAAACCGTTTGAAGCCGTTTTCAAGGCGTTTGCTCGCAAAAAAAGTTTATCTAATAATTTGACCTGCTTTCATGACGGCCTGTAGCAAAATCGCACCAAAACGTTCAGAATGGCCTGCAAACGTTTTTCCTCCATAGAGAAAACCGTTTGCAACCGTTTTCATGGCGTTTGTCCCCCAAATAAGTTCAGCTCATAATTTGACATGGGCTCACCAAATTGCGGCCTGTAGCAACATTGTGCCAAAACTTTTGGAAAGAGCTGCAAACGTTTCTCCTCCACAGGAAATACCGTTTGGAACCGTTTTAAAAGCGTTAGCTCGCAAAAGGAGGTAAGCTCATAATTTGACCTGGATTCGGCCTGTAGCAAAATCGTGCCAAAACGATCAGAAAGGCCTGCAAACGTTTCTTTTCCAGAAGGAAAACCATTTGCAGCCGATTTTAAGGCGTTTGCTCGCCAAAAAAGTTCAGCTCATTATTTGACCTGGGCTCACAAAATGGCGGCCTGTAGCAAAATCCCGCCTAAACTTTTAGAAAGGGCTGCAAACGTTTCTCCTCCACGGGGAAAACCGTTTGGAACCGTTTTGAAGGCGTTTGCTCGCAAAAAAAGTTTAGCTTATAATTTGACCTGGGCTCACCAAATGAGGGCCTGTAGCGAATCCTGCCAAAACGTTCAGAAAAGCCTACAAACTTTTCTCCCCCAGCGGGAAAACCGTTTGCGGCCATTCTCAAGGCGTTTGCTCCCAAAAAAAGTTTAGCTTTATGGCCGTCGCTTTTCCCCATGAAAGTTTTGGTGGGATTTTGCTACAGGCCACAATTGGGTGAACCTTTTTTTGCGAGCAAACGCCTTGAAATCGGCTGCAAATGGTTTTCCTTCTGGGAAAGAAACGTTTGCAGGACTTTCTGAACGTTTTGGCGCAATGTTGTATACAGGCCGCTATTTGGTAAGCCCAGGTCAAATAATGAGCTGAACTTTTTTTGCGAGCAAACGCCTTGAAATCGGCTGCAAATGGTTTTCCTTCTGGGGAAGAAACGTTCTGACGCCGCAGCACCCTGGCGGAGACTCAAAACTCACGCTGGCACAGTTGCTGAGAAGAAACCTGCCAAAGACTTTCCACCTGGCTCCATTTGACTTCGTTCGAGAACTTTTTCTCAGAGCGCTCACGCAGCGCTGTTGTGCAAAACGAAAGCGAAAACATCCCTTAGTTCTTCGAAGAATGTTGGTGACTCGCTCGAGGGCTTCTGGACTTAATGATGTCCTTCAGCCACGAGGCTGCCGCACAGAAGCTAGTACACAGCGAACTGTTTATTTAAAACACCCGCCATCTTATTCTTTTTTCCTGCTGCTGACATGTCACGCTTGCGTCACAAAGCGGCATCAGTCGTGCGCCTCCAACGTATGAAAAGCACCACCAAAACAAAGGCCGCGATTCAATGCTCTTGTGCTTGCAAGACACTGGAAATAAAGACTGAGCTCCAAGTCGCTCTATTTAAAGCGTTTTAAGCTAAACTACGGAATGATGTTCTGAGTGAAATTCACCCCAATCAAGCTCAGGGTTGTTTTATAGTCTGGGAGCTTATGTATTTGCGTGGGCATTTTGAGAAGAAAGCAAGCCAGTGGCCTAGTAGTGTTAAGTAGGCCATAAGGAACCAAAAAATATTGTTGACATTTTTGTAGAGCGCCAAGAGATTATTAATAGAATGTTTTAAAATGACCTGTGTGATCCAGCATGGCAACGAGGCTGAAAAGCTAAGTGGCCATAACTTCTAGAGAAAACTCACCCAAACTTGCCAGAAATACTATAAAGTAAACAACTTTCAAGCTCGTACAATAGTTATTACCATATATGAGGGTCATGTGATAGCTCCAGTATGAAATCGAGGCTAGAAAGCTACCCATTAAAAAAGGCTCGATATATGGTGGAGGGGAGACCTAACTCAGGGGATATACTTGCTACACAGCCCTGAACCCAGCGAATTGTTTATATTTGTTAATGAGAGTCAGGTGATTGACTTAGCTTGGAAACGAGGCTGGCTAGTCTTGCTTGATGAAACGAAAAAAGATGTATTTAGTCCTGGCCAAAATCCCAACATTTTTTTAAAAAATACATGTATATTGTTATTAATATTTGTTCAATTAGCAGTGTAAACTTTAATACAGGGGGGGGAAGAAACGAGGTCTGACACCAAGTAGTGATGCTCTCACAACTTGCAAAGTGATCAATTCATGATGTAGCCAGCGGTTTTTGGACAATGATGCAACAGGCACTCTTTTCCCGCGAAATGGAAGCTATGGCAATCACGACTACCATGCCGTGGAATCACTTATTATAAAGGGGTTCAATTCTCTTTACTAAAAATCTAAAAGGAGTTATTATTATTATTATTATTATTATTATTATTATTATTATTATTGTTATTATTATTATTACAAGTTAAACCGGTAAACACAATATATAATTATTGGCCCATAGAAAACAGGTAAATGTAAAAATAGATTAGTGTGTATCAATCAGATCAATCTGCAGCTTACTTTCATAAGCAAATGCCTACATTGTGCGGTTCCAAAAAATATCCATACCCACCCAAAGGATGGTCATTGGAAATTCCGAGGGGGATGGGGGTCTCAATAGCACAAATTTTTAAAAGTATGAAGCTAAACTGGAAATCCCAGGGGGTGGGAGGGTCCAAACCAAAGAACCATCCTTGGGGGAGGTATGGATATTTTTTGGAACCACACCCTGTGGAACCAAGCCTGTGCTGCAAAAAACTTGACACATTATTAACTTAACCTGGAGTAAAATTTATGGTCTACGATAATAATTATGCAAATTCTCTGTTATTTCATTATTTTTACATGTTTTTATTGAAACACAAATTTTTTGTCATGAACCTCAGAATGGTTTTAAAATTTACATGTAATTAAGTGTCAGCATTTACATGTAGCCTTATTGGGTTCTGGGATGTTCATACTATATAAAAAGCCATAAATATCACTAAAGTATATTCAGGTTTAAACTGGCAACATGTGGGAATCAATCATGTGACAATTTTATTACATTGACACTGTGTATTTTTGAGTTCATTTTGACTAACAGGAATGCCCTTGCAAAGTCTTCAAGTCACCTGTAAATAGAAGCAAAACAAACAAAAAACTATTTTTTGATGAAATTGCTGTTTTCCAGCATGCAGACTGTATATTAAAATTAAATGACCTTTTTCAGTGTGCGAAAAAACTGGCTGCTTTTATGTTGGGCTAGTGGATCCAATATTTTTTTCCACTTGCTAGATAGCCAAATGACATTTATGGATTTTTATTTTTTGTTGTAGTTGTTTCGAAAGAAACATGGTACTTTGGGTAAGCTTATAATGGTTTCACCTTGCCCAGTCTACCTGGGTCAGGCAAGGAAGAAATCAATTTTCTTTGCACCCTTCCTTTCATTAATTATTGCAGAAAAATGTCAGTTTATTTTAATAATCTTTCAAAATGTTTTGGACCATAAAGCTGAATTTTTGTAATCTGTTCATTTCAAAACATTATGTCAGAGAAATCTATGTTTGGTATTCTTGTAGAGCAAGTTGCCAACAAAAACTAAGCTGGAGTTTATTTAAATCAAATTTACAGCTACTACTTGGCTAATTTCAATATGAGTTTAAAGAAAAATGTCAGATTATTTTAATAATCTTTCAAAATGTTTTGGACCCTAAAGCTGAATTTTTGTAATCTGTTCATTTCAAAACATTATGTCAGAGAAATCTATGTTTGGTATTCTTGTAGAGCAAGTTGCCAACAAAAACTAAGCTGGAGTTTATTTAAATCAAATTTACAGCTACTACTTGGCTAATTTCAATATGAGTTTAAAAAAAACTTGGGTATTGACAAAGTGCGAGCCAACAAGTCATGAGAGCCATTACACTATATATAAATAGCACATTGGTTAGCCTAAATAGCACATTGGTTAGCCTAAAAAGCTCCCTGGTTAGCCTAAGCAGTACTCCAGTTAACCTGAGTATAGTTAGCTGAGGTGGCTTGAGGTTATGCTATTTAATAAAGTTAGGTATTTCTTGCTTGTATGGCACTTATGTGTCATGAAACATGTGAGCCATGCAAGCCATTCCAGTTAGCCTACATAAGATTCCGGTTAGCCTACATAGTACTCTGGGTTTTCTTGCTTGCTTACTAAGTTCAAGGCCTCGTGAATTTTTACTTTGCTACTTTAAATGTTACTGAAGGTCATCCAACAACTGAAAAAGCAGGCCTTAAAAAATGTCAAACAGATTTTTTATAAAGTAGATAAATGTCTGGTAAAAAAGCAGATCTTAAATGCCTCAGGTAATGAATGTGTGTAGAGAGAAGGAAGGAAACTGCTAGAATTGACTGTCAGTATGTGTAAAACTAAGAGATCAACAACTACCTGAACTTGTTACAATCCGTAGTTTAATTCACTGAACAGTAATCCAGTATGTCCTGTCAAAACATTAGGCATTCTATTAGTCCCAAAAATTACCTATAGACCACAAAATGCAAAGGAAACGTAAATCTATGTTTACCAATACAATAAAACATCATGGGAAGAACAAATTTTAAGTTAAGAAATGGTCTCATTTATTAAACATGCCCAAAGAGGCAAAACAAATGCCTACATTGTGTGGTTCCAGAAAATTTCATACTCACTCCAAGGATGGTCAATGGAAATTCCGAAGGGGAGGGAGGTTGCAATAGCCAAAATTTTTAAAAAAAGTATGAAGCTAAACTGAAAGTTCCAGGGGGTCGGAAGGGTCCAAACCAAAGAAGATCCTTGGGGTAGGTATGGATATTTTTTGGAACCACACATTATAATTAAACTGCCATTACACTATTGAAGATACTTTAGCCTGTGCTGAAGTTAACTTATGGTCTGCGATAATTATTTCGTAAATTCTCTGTAATTTCATTACTTTTATAATTTGAAACAAAATATTTTTGTCATGAACCCCAGAATGGTTTCAAAACTTACATGTAAATAAGTGTCAGTATTCACATGTACATGTAGCCTTATTGGGTTCTGGGATGTTCATATTACATAAATAGCTGTAAATGTCACTAAAGTATATTCCGGTTTGAACTGGCCACATGGGGGAATCAATCATGTGACAATTTTATTACATTAACAATGTGTATTTTTGAGTTCATTTTGACTAAGAGGACTATTTTGACTATTTTTCCAGCATGCAGACTGTATATTAAATGGCCTTTTTCAGTGCGTGAAAAAAACTGACTGCTTTCATGTTGGGCTAGTGGTTTCAATAATTTTTTCCACTTGCTAGATAGCCAAATAACATTTATGGATTTTTATTTTTTGATGTTGACCTTTCCAGAGAACATGGGACTTTGGGTAAGCAATGCATATATAATGGTTTCACCTTGCCCAGTCTACCTGGATCAGGCCAGGAAGAAATCAATTTTCTTGGCACCCTTTCTTTCATTAATCATAAATTGCAGAAAAAATGTCAGGCTTCATTTGAATTTTTTACATTGCTAGCTGTAGTTTAAAATGCTACTGGAGGCCATCCAACAACTGAAAATACATGCCTTTAAAAATGTCAAACAGCTTTTTTATAAAGTAGGCAAATGTCTGGTCAAAAACTAGATCTTAAATGTCTCAGGTAATAAATGTGTGTAGAGAGGAGGATGGGAATTGCTGAGATTGGCTGAAGAGATCAATAACTATTTGAACTTGTTATAATCCATAGTTTAACTTACCAGTAATTCAGAATTAGTCCTCAGTTCTGAATTCTGTAAATCCTTTTTGCACATTAGGCATTCTATTAATCCCACAAATTACCTGTATACCACAAAATGCAAAAGAAACGTAAATCTCTGTCTGGCAGTACAATACACATTATGGAAAGATACAAATTTAAATTTAAGAAATGGTCTCATTTAATTATCACACATTCCCAAAGAGGCAAATATAATTTTTCTTTGCCGCCTAAAATGACCACTTGGTCAATATTTTGACAAACATTTCCTCACGTATAAATAATAAAAGGATGCGATTCTTATTAATTTGAAGTAGCTTAACATTCAGACGAATAACAATTACATGCCTCGACGAACTGAGTGACATTACTATGATAATATCGCCTCAAAATCTACAAGATCTATTTCTTTATCGCCGAGCTCGGCTTTAATTCCAGTTAGCTACGTTTTAGCACGATTTTATCTTTAGCGCTTATATAAATCTTCACATAAACGCAGAAGACATAGGCTTAAGCCAGTCTTCAAAATAAAATTATAGTACAATGAGAAACGCTTACCTAAGGTCACTGTATAAAGTTTCTGTTAGAAATGTTTGCGAAAAGCTTCCACCGTTTCTCCTCATTCCATATTCTTCTTTATCGGGAATACAAATAAAGGATATTGCATACCCTTTGTTTGGGGACTCGTGATCGCGTCAAGAAGAAAGAACATCGACAAAACTATCCTATATAACTCAAAATCACTTCATTCGATCGCTATCCCCGCCATTTTGAAAATGCTCTAGTGAGCCCGCAATACGGACCACAGGGAATCCGCTAACTTCTCCCCAGGCCCACTCCTTTCGTCTGAAATAAATAACATCCATCCTCGCCAAAAGCAATTAAAATGAAAAGAAACTGACAACGCTATCATAAAGAGCATACTCTCAAGCCTTTGGCAAATTTTTCTTTTATTTCAAATGCAAATGGTCGTTGAGTAGGAAGCCAACAAACTTTTCAATTGTATTTTTTACTGCCGTACTTTTTCAGGAAAAAGTAATAATGGCCATTTTTAAATGCACTATTTAAAAAACTACAACTTCGCTCAAAAAGATCCTAAGAGAGAGGTTCTAGTACAGTTTTCAAGCGAATTTAAAAATGCGATCCGTTCTGGCCACGTGACCGATGACGTCATAACAATGGGATTGATTGAATAGTACTTCACATATAAGTATCTACCAACATGTACTTTCTTGTTTCCTCACATTTAATGCAACGCCAGATACGAACTTGTACCCAGACTCCCATTTTTTGAAAATTGTACATAGCCCCCTTAATATTTATATTTTGTTCGGTACCTGGGCAGTCCGAAATGCCTCACACCAATGTGCTTCAAACTGCAATGACTGCTTTTTCAGTAACAAACTATTTTCATCACAGTGAGCAAAAATTAACTTCTGAGCAAAGTCACGTGACTAATGACGTCATCGACCTACGACTTACACAAGAAGTAGTTTATGGTAAGAGTTATTGAGTTATTTTTTCAAAATAGCTCTTTAGTCGGCGCGATGTTCCGTGACTCAGTGGGTCAGTGAAGTATGTTTGTTTGTCACACCAATCAGATTTCAGGTACTATCAGAACCAATCAAATTGCAGTTTATAAAGGCGAAGTAATCTGACGAAATTATGTGTCGCAGCGTGTTGCAGTTCGTTTTCGTTGAAAGATTAATTGGTGAGTTGTGAATTATCATGGATTTGAAACGTATTCGTAGTTTGCGAATCAAATTGTGAGCTTCGATACAAAGTTCCCAACTTCGGCCCGAATTTATTAAATCCTTCTGTAGTTATGTTATCAAAAAGGGCTTTGCTACGCTAAACTGTTGGAAACAAATGTCATAAAAATAAAATACGTTAATGTTCAGCGAGCCGTAAACATGTTGTCTCGAACAAATTAGTCTTCCCTGTCGCGTAGCGTCGCGTCGGCTTCGATTAAAATCAATTTTACATATGAGCAAACCATCCAGTTTCATCCGGTTTACAAACGCAGAAGACTTGAAATTGAAGACAGTGAAGATTATGCCTCACAGAAATCGTTAAATATGTGTTTTCATACAAAACAGTTGCAATTTGACCAAATTTCTACATGCATGATATTTATTTATCGGCAAATCACTTGCGTGATCGCTGATGCGAAACGTTGTCTTGCACTTCAAGCTACTTTCCTTGACAAGTTCTAAAATCTTCGAGTTCAGAAATCGCCATGACTTTCGAGCAACATGTCTTGTTTCTCCTCAACTACCAAACTTGGAAAGTTCAGTCGGGCCGAAGTCGGGAAATTTGTATCGATGTTTGCAATTTGATTCGCAAACTCGCACCGTTATTGGCAACTTCATAACAAAGTTTCCAATTTCCCAACAAACTTCGCAAAGCGGGCGGCCAAAGTAAAATGAAATCAACTGTAAAACATTTCGTTCAAACATTTAACATTTCGTTCAAACATTGAACCGGTACAAGTAACTTTACTGTTAAAAGCAACTACGATCGATAGCAAAAACAGAATAAGAGCGTGCCATTTCGTGACAACTTTGTTGAATAGAATTTACGTTGTGAATGAACGAAAATCTTTGTTGAACAGTTTTGACAGGAAACAAATACTCCAGGTGTACTGCGCTTTAAAGAACTTTTCAGAAGAGAGTGGTTTTTTATTTGATTCGTTTATTACTTCGTTTATTATAGTACTTTTCGTTCAATGTCTTTATGGAGACGTGGCTTTTTCGAGAAAAAAAAGGGTATCGTGTTACGTTCGTTTTAAAAAAACACAGGTATCATGTTACAAAAGTGAGAAAAACAACGGTATCATCTTACAGTGTTTGGCAAAAAGCCAAAAGTATTCCGTAACAAACAAAAGTAACCCGTTACGGTTGCTACAAAGCTAGCAACAAAATAACCGCTTTAAACAGAATAAGAACGTGCCATTTTGTGACATTTTGACAATTGAATTAGTTTTGTTTTTTAATTAAATGATGAAAATTTCCGCATTAAATAAAACAGTTCTGATGTATCAAAATGCATGTAAAAATTATTTTCTTTGCAAGCAAACTTTGTGCAAAAAAGTGACTCCGTGGGGCGCCATACACAAATAGCTCAACCCATGGCATAAACCATCCCAACAGGACAATCACCCAGTTTCACCCCAAGCCACTCCATAAATTGAAAAAATAACTCCTGCACGCCTAGCGTGCCTATGTTTAGTTAAGAAAGAATGGTGCTCCGTGTTATAGGCCAGATGATATTCATTTGAAATTTGTCTTCAAAAACATATTTCATTTGCCATATTCATAGAATCGTTCAATATAACAATATCGGTCACTTACATCATTTTAATATTGCTGACTCTTCTTTTTTTTCTCTGTGGTCGGTCTCTGTGGCTGTTATTATGGTAAGTTGACTTAAAGTTTGTACTGCGTTCGTCTAAATGGGAGTATTATAATTCGTTTTTTTTATTTTAAACAGGCTCGTTGACACCAAAGACCACAGTCGTTCAGTAAAGGATGTTCCGGAAACTATCTGCAAACCGAAACAAACTGAAAAGCACTGAACAACCAGTGCTTTTCAGTGCTATGGTATTGAAAGCTGTCTTCTGGTCCTCTACTGTGCTCAAAACGCCAGCCATTTTTTTCACTAGCATCTCGAAGCAGATCCAAACTTCGCGCCATTCAAATCGCGTGGAAGCGTTTGATTGGCCCCCTGGCTGCCTTTGTTTATTAACCAATCAGAATGCCGCGTTTGTTTCTTTTTTTTTGCACTGAATTTCGTCATTTCTGCATCGAATTTCCTAAAAACTGCATTTCTCTAAGCAAATCAGATTCGAGAAATTTTTTGATGTATATTATTATGTAGGGAATCGTCACTCTTTTGGGAGCAGTTTACTCAATGGTGGCGCAAAAAAGTTCTTGAAAAAAATAACTTCATCGGAAAGCACGATTTTATTTGCTGGCACCAAAACACTAGCAACGAGCGAGTGCTTAACTACTTTCTTCTGCGACGACACGCTGAGCTTTGATTGCTTTCTTTTCAGACTGAAAACGAAACTAGAAGTTCTACGTAAAGTAGGCACAGCAAACAAATCGCTTCATAAATATGTTACTTGGGCACCTATACTGGTGATTGTTGGCAGTTACTGGGGGTTGCTGGCAATTACTGGTGGTTGTTGGCAGGTTATTGACGGTTTTGTTGGCAGTAGTTGGTTACTGGCGGTAAGATGTGGTTTGCCTGGTGCTTGTTGGCGGTTATTGGCAGTTATTGGCGGTTTTGTTGGTTGTTGGCAGTTGTTGTTGGTTATTGGCGGCTGTTGGTGGTTGTTGGCGGTTATATTGGTAGTTGTTGGTGACTGCTGGCCATTTTGTGAACTGGTGAACCCACTTTACTGAACTCACAATAGGAACACACCCGCATCATCACTCACACTCAAAACCGAATTTGAGTTCCCGTAACAACTTTTGTACTTTAAAATTCTGCTCGCCGATTCGCTTCTTTGTTGCGGCTTCGCCACTCGCGCGCATATTCCCTAATTTACATCGAGGTGTCACTCTTGAAAATGATGTACAA
The DNA here is from genome assembly GCF_052425735.1 of Oculina patagonica. Taxonomy (NCBI): domain Eukaryota; kingdom Metazoa; phylum Cnidaria; class Anthozoa; order Scleractinia; family Oculinidae; genus Oculina; species Oculina patagonica. Next base: position 18,796,107 of record NC_135762.1, read on the forward strand.
ATCTTTAAAACGTCGATTCGTTTTTTTTTATTGTATGTTTACCATAACAGCTTCCCACACTAGACTGAGTATTACGAATTTACGTACCTAAAAAAGAAAAACAACCACAACCTCAAGTAGTTACTTTATTGAACAAGAATGAGATTTTCACAACCTCCAAGGAGTTAGCCTTCAAGAAATGTCCAGATTATTGCCAGAAGCCGAAAGGATTGATGATGCTTTCATGGCAGAACTTCTGTTGCTGTCGGCTTTGAGAATACCAGCAAAGGCTAGGATGTAGGCGAGGGCAGAGATGTTACTTGAACAACTGTGTGAAACAAAAGACACAAATTAATGCTACTGCTATCAAAAGTGGCAACGAAGCATTTGCAACCCACCATGACCATTAAATCCTACCAGTTTCTTCATTACGTTTTTTTTCTACGATTAAAGGATTTGGTGGAGATATATTATTCTGGCAGTCATAAAATAGCAGATCTTCAGATTATCACCAAAGCATAACTACTATGTCATGTATAAAACTATGTCTTGTATCAGAGACACCGTAAATTGGTTCTTTTAAACTATGGCTATAATAAGCAACCTACTCATGACACCATGAAAAAGAGTAAGTAAACCAAAAAGAGAACAGTAGCACTATTGACAGTATACAGCTTTAGGTTTTCCAAAGAAAGCGTCGAGCCTATTAGTGCGACAAGATAGTGGTCTGGGTGTTCATTGAAGTTTTGCATATTGGTGCAGATGAAATCTACCAGCTTGTATTTTTGCAAGTGAAGTATTTGTTTTTCCTCTTACGAGGCCGCTTTTCTGTACTTTTTCTTTCGCTGAGTTTTGAAAACGGTTCTAATATTTGGTGTGTCTAAAAGTATCTTGTTTCCTCTAGTCTGAAAAAAAGAAAATGTGTGACATCATGTTTGCATAGCCGTTATATCACATTAACATTCAAAGCGTGTAGCAACACTCTACTTCAAGCTTAAAGCTTTCATCTTGCAACGTTAATTGAAATAGAAAGTTAACAATTCAGGAGCAAGTTACAGATTCCAGGGTAAAATAAAACTTGATCTTATTGTAGTCCTTTTTTTAAAATCGTGCAACAAGCGATCAGTGTTCTCAAAGCCGCAATCAAGGCCGATTTTTTCGAGATATCTCTACTTAAGATAAGTTAAACAACCGTAGAAAAGCAAGATATCAAGGAGTATCACCAGGCAATTCTTTTAAGAGCAGGCAGAATAAATTGAACACTGTGAAAAAACGAATAATTATGCAGACAAGCAAACTATTTAGCGTACTGGAACATCATCTGCCAGACAGACATGCTTATGCAAATAATATTGAACTTAAGATCTTTTTTAAACCAGATTGAAGCACTGAGCAATCCAAAGTGTTAACAGCCTTGGAAAACTGCAATGATGACATCAAGGGACGATTCATCGACGCGCAGATGAACCTAAACAGCGGTCTTTCACTTGTTCAACATCAGGCGTATTAGAACGTTTCTCAATCATGTGTTAATGTTTTTTTTCAAATTTTTTTTATTGCATCACACACAAAGAAATACATCACAAAAAAGTAAACAATACAGCTACTTACAGACCAATTGCATACAAAACTTAAGATAAAATAACTTACACTTATTTTACACTTGTCATGTAATATATACAAAATGATACAGAGACAAATAAAGGGAATATATGTCGGAAATAAAGTAATATGAGGGCTATGCATTAGATTAATATTTGAACATATTACAACTATGTTATTATTTTTAATTTTTAGTGCGAGCAAAGTTATCTATTTTTTATTAATTGTGTAATAAGTTACCGGAAAAAATTATTCAGTCATTGTTTGAATATGAGAGCAGTTTTCTAATTTCCATTGAACAGTGACTTTATTCATGAATTCATTGACAGAGAGTTTTTTCTCAAGACATTTAGAAGCATAAATATATTGTTTGGCCAAGGTAATGAGCAAGTCTAATCTGCGCTTTATGGGACTGGAAAGCACTTCAGACAGATGCGATATGTCATGAAGAGCAATTTGTTTATTGGATAGAATGATCGCAGTATCTTGATAAACCAAGGTAAAATTTGTGAATAAAAGATTGCAGAATCATTACAGTCAATAAAGGTATGTTCAATTGAGTCCGAACTAGAAAAAAAAATACATTTGTCGTCTTTGGCTAGATGGTAACGTTTGAGTTCTTTCTTCCTAACAGTTATTCTATGCAAGAAACTGTTACAAGATGTAATCTCGAGATAAGCAAATGACGTGTGAAACATCATATAATGAGGCCTTTGCCTAAATAAAGACACTTCGTTCATCCCATGCTAGTGTGCGTGTCCCATTTAGAACACGAATTGTAACATGGTGGCAGCGGTCCAAAGACCAAACCGTGACTACTACTGAAGGAACCTCCACAACTTCATCGCCGCCAATAACGCTACAGGCGTCCATAGTGACCACTACCAGTACCACTGCAAGTGTGGCGAGCCCCGCACAGATAGCATTCTCTATTCAAGGAGCACACCATTGAAACCTATCAAGTCGCGCTTTTTCTTCACTGTATCGGGCCTGAAGCTTTGAAAATTTTTAATGGAATGTCCTTTGACAACGTCCATGACAGGGAGAAGTTGGAAAACATTATGAAGAAATTCGACGAGTTTACGATCGGCGAAACAAACGAAACATACGAGCGGTATGTGTTCAACAGTCGGAATCAATCGCCCGACGAAACCTTTGATGCATACGTGGCTGCATTGCGTACTCTCTCGCAGACATGCAACTTCTGTGAGTACATTCGAGAATCGCTTATCCGCGACAGGATCGTGTTGGGAATCCAAAACCCGCAAACAAGAAAACGACTTCTTCAAGAAAGAAAGCTTACGCTAAACAAGTGCATCGACATCTGTAGAAGTTCGGAAACCAGTGCATCACAAATGAAGATAGACATCCATCGAATTAAGGAAAAGCGAGAAACATCGCGTCCTCCACACGGCAAGCAGAGAAACGGCAAGAATGATAAGAATTACAAGTCTCGAAAATCCTGCCTCTTCTGTGGTGGAGTCCACCCGTTCGAAAAAGGAAAATGCCCAGCGTGGGGTCACAAATGCCGTCAATGTGGAGGAAGAAATCACTTTGCCGCAAAATGCAAGAAATCTAGAAAGCGCGTAAACAACATCTCATCGACAGATACCCCCTCATCGTCAGTGGACGAAGATGAAGACATGGACTTCATAGCTGGCATAGCTGTCGAAAGTGCAAACATATGTTCTGTTGAACCATCTGATAAGAACCGCCTTCCCAGGAGATCTATTCCGAAATGCTGATTGATGACAAGCCCATTAAGTTTCAAGTGGATTGCGGATCGTCGATAAACATCTTGCCGAACATAGACGTCGTTGCAAATTACAACTTAGCACCCACTTCAAAAACCCTTATCATGTGGAACAAGACGGAGGTCACGCCATTAGGCACAACAAGAATCATCCTCACGATTCCTCAAAACCAGAAGAAGTACTCTGCGGAGTTCGTTGTAGTTACGGGAAAATTAACCCCCTTGATTGGGGCAAGAGCTGCACAACACATGAAGCTCCTAACAATACACTGGAATAATTTCAAGTCAGTACCAGCGCCTAAGCAGAATGAACCAGTGGTTCATCAATTACTGACTGCGCAGCAAGTTGTCACGCAATACCCAAAGGTCTTCAAGAGCCAACTCGGACGTTTCCCAGGCATGGTGTAGATTGAGATCGACGCAAATGTACGACCAGTCGTCACACCAACAAGAAGAATTCCCACGGTACTAAAAGAGAAGTTCAAGTAAAAGTAGATAGACTTCAGAATCTGGGAGTAATCGCTCAAGTCGAAAAACCCGCCTGTAGATTGACGTCAACAGGATGAACATGAAATGTGCATTGTCAACAAATTTAAATGAGTAAGAAGAAGTAGTGACTTTGCAGAAAAAAAATTAAGACATGGAATGTGGGATGAACTCAAATTAAACAGAATAATGACGATAAGAAATTAATGACATATCGTACAATTATCCGACGCCTACTTTTATTGCGCGACACATCGATATAAAGAAAACGAATCTGATCATTAAATCTGTATCAAAACTGTAACAGCAAATTATGACCAAGTTAATGGGCTATTACCCTGGTGGCTTAATAGTTTTTTTTTCATTGTAAGCCTTACCTGTCACGACTACGTAATCGACTATGACTGCAAACGCAATCGGTAATGGTATTGTTTTGGGCTTCCTCCATGGTGATACCAACGCAAGCACAGTGGTACCATTCGTAAAATCTTAAGCACTGAGCCATCTCGTTTCTTGATCTGTGGTCAGCAAGAATACCCCTGCCAAATACATAATACCCTGCAATAATAGCACCACATGTCCAAGGCAAGAGGGGAGAAATGTGATTGTATCTCTCCCCTTCACCCAAAAGTGGATGCAATAGAAGGTGGAGTGGTTCCTTTGTCTGTGGTTGATGGCAACAGGGAGGGGTCTTCGTTGTGTTGTACATGGAGGAGCCACCGAGATTACAGTGTTGCTGTATAGGGCGCCCTAAAAAGCCAGCCGTAAGTGATATCTGAAGGATGAAAATACACCACATATCATTCAAGGATGAAATACACCACATATCATTCCTCATTAGCACCCCCCACCCCCCCCCCCCCACAATTTGGTAAAACCACTATAAGAAACCAGCAACGCGAAAGGGGTCAGGTTAAATTGATGATGGCTGAACTTACGACAGGCAATCCACGAACATTGCAGTAGTGTACGGAAGGTGGTGGGTTCGAGTCCCATCTGTGAACTCGGAATTTTTTTCTGAGTTATTTCTCTCCACACATCAATCCATTATTATTTATTCAATGCATTTAAGTCAACACATTTGAAGTGGGAAAGGGCAATAAACATACTTGTTTCTGAGGCAATACTTCTACTTGATACTTTGCTGCCCTATATTCTCCCCTTGCAAAAATGTGAGAAGTTTCTTTTTGTTACTGTAATGAATTTCTGCAGATGATTTGGCAGTTATTGCATTAAAAACATTGTTAACTTGCAGTGCATTATGAGCATACCGGCATCTGTATAATTGTCCAGAGTTCTAAGAATCTGGCTCTTGACGGTAGTGCAAACAATATTTCTGACGTTGGGGCAGACTACAACGGCACGAATGTCTGAATCTGAGGTACACACTGATAAAGCCCACTGTATTGCCTCATCCCTTGAATGGTACTGTGCTGTGATCTGTGGAACAAATCAACAGGTCAATAAAAAGAATAATAAAGATAACAGTATTAATAGTAATAAAAATAATATTTCTAACAATGATTTAGTAGAAACTCAGTTGTGTTCTATTGGAAATCCGCGAATCTGATTGGTTCTCCCACTGATTTCTATTCGCCGATAGAAAACAGTCGCGCGCTCGCGTAGCTGTTTAAGCGGTAAATTTTCTTGATTTTTGTCTTCAAAGTGCACAATATTGTAGGTTTTGGACTGCAATCCTTTAGAGTTTCTACTAAAACAATAAGACTACTCGCCCTCGTTTTCTATGAGCGATAGTCAACTCGGCTGCGCCTCGTTGACTATTTGCTCATAGAAAACTTGGGCTCGTAGTCTAATTGTTAAATAATATGATAATGAAAATAATAATTTTAATAAGTAATAGTAAACAGACCGAGTGGAGTACAATTCAGTGAGTAATCGTGCGAGTAATTTCTAAATCGGCAGAGCATGCAGCACAAGGCGGATTTGATTAATCTCTGATTGTACAACACGAGGTCCAATTACTGATTAATCATGTCAATAAGAAAATTAGAGGTTAGGAAGCTTAGTTTGGCCAATTATAAAGTGACAAAAAGGCACGCGCAAAACCAATCAAAATCGAGAATTTTGTTACAGATACGATTATAGAATTAATGATGACAATAATAATAAACAGTTATTGGATGAGGTTTTTGTGATATCCGATATAATCAAGGCCTCGGTAAGTGTTATCAGCCTCAGCCTTCAGCTTAGGCTGATAGCACATACAGAGACCTCGATTATTCCGGATATCACAAAATCCGAATCTAATAACTGTTTTATTATACAGTGTTTTTTTGATAGAAAACAATGACAAATCATATCAACCTGTTTCAACACTTGTCGGCTTGTCGTCCTGCTTAATTCTGAATGCTTTTTCCTCATAGTATTTCGTGGAATAGTTCCTTCTTAATTTTGGTCAGTCATTTTGTGTTTTGCGAGACTTTATGGTCCAATAATTTTTCAACTTAGGTCAGATGATTGCTCGGTTGAAAAAGCGAATCGACGAACTATGAATTTCCTTCGCTGGCAGATGCCTGCCACATTAAACTTGGAAATCATGCATTGCGCGTGCAATCTACAGATTAGTGAATAATCTGCTAGCAGATCATTCACTAATCTGTAGGTTGTGCAGATTCCCAGAATTAACCGTAGGCTTTTAGCCAATAAGAAGACAGCTAGTGACTACAATGTATAATACTACTAATAATAATAATGAGTAAAACGTTCCATTGTTTAAAAACTTGATTAACATGCAGATTTTCCCTTTCAGTAAGTTTTTCTGTTTATTAAAAATACTGAAAATGTGGTCTAAATTGGCTCATTAAACATCTTTCATTAATTTCATCCACCCACGTCTAGTAAGCAAATTATATCCTTAAAGAGAAGGATAGTTTGTCCACTTAATACCTGTTCCACAAGATGTTCATAATGCATGCAACCCTAAATAGTTGCACCCAATCGGTAAATGGAGTACTTGTTTCACTAGCCGCATTACCAAGGATTCAAATGTTACACTGTAAGGTTTATTGCCACGTTTCATACAGTAGGTTAATCGAAAGCTGTCAATAGATTACAACTCGTTAGGGGAGTGAAGAAATATATAATAAACGTATAAAAATTTACAGCTTACCCATTGGTGTCTGTGGAACGGATCCGCGACTAGAGAAGATGATTAAGTTCGTTCTCTCTAATTATCGTTTATTGCGTCGCATAATACGTATTTAAGAAAATGTCAAAAATTGCTTTCGTAGGCCGAAACACTCCCCTCTCTTCTAGAAAGTTGTGCAAGTTAAAAAGTTTAAATAGTAAAGTTACAAAATCGAGTTTAGCAAAGTTCATTTAGTCTTTTATTTCGTTTTCGTCCACTGGAACGATGACTATTATCCTCTGAACAGGACGTTCAACCGTTACATAGCCTCCTCCGCGGTATGTCTTTACAGGTTCTCCTGGCTTAGTGTTCTTATAGACGATCTCCACTCTGCGTACTCTTCCATCTTTACTCGGTTTGGCTGTGATAACTTTGCCTAGTTTCCAATTTCCTCGAACAAGATTCGAGTCTTGTATCAAGACGGGTCTTGACATCGAAGTATCCAGAATCTTTCTGCTCTGTCTATATCTTCTGGCGTTAATGGACTAGTTACATTCTTTAAGGAAGGTCAAGGTTTTCGTTTGTACAAGGACAATACCGTTGCAGTCACTCTGATTCGCTTAGTGTAGTTGGAATATCTGTTTATTTCAATTCTTGCTTCTAAGCTATCTTCAGATTTAGCTTCAGCTAACATAACTGTTTTTATCTGTTCTGGTAACTCTTTCTGATAATTTGGCTTGCATATCGGCCACTCATGTTCAGGAAATCTAAGGAATTCTAGACCGGTTTGCCAGATGCTATTCAATCCAATCTCTGCTGGTTTCCTTCCTCGTGTAATCCAATCCGCTATGTTATTCTTACTCTCTACCCAATACCAATCATCTTTGTTGGTTCCCTGTTGGATCTCGCCAATACGTGTGGTGGCGAAAGTATTAAAGCCATATGATTCCTTTTGAACAATTCCGTACACTATTTGTGAGTCAACGATGTGGTAGAATTTAGTAAATTTGTACCTCGATTCCTTTTCTATAAATGTCTTGAGTCTTTTATTCACAACTGCTCCACATAATTTGACTCGGTCAATAGACATTTTCTTCAGAGGGGAAAGTCGATTTTTAGATATGATCAATCTGCTCTCATAGCTGTTGTCTGTGGTGTTCCACCTGGCGTAAGCGCATGCGCCGTAAGCTACTTCTGATCCGTCACTAAATATCACTAAAATTGGATCTCCTCTTGCATTTGCGGCTTTGATACATCTCTCAAAGACTTCTTGTTCCACGTTTGGAAGATCATCAAAGAAGTTCATCCATTCTTTCTTAAGCATATCAGGAATTGGATCATCCCAGTCAGATTTGTTTTCGCTTATTCACAAACTTCTCATCAAGCCTTTAGCCCTGATTGTAAATGGAGTGGCGAGTCCCATCGGATCATAAATGCGATTGACTTGAGATAAGACAATTCTTTTTGTAAGTTTGATGTCTTGTGAGCTCGTTATATCAATTCCTTGGGGTGGAGGTCTTTTCCTTTTACTCTTCATCTGTAAATCGAATTTAACGCGAAAACACAACTGATCCGTACGCGGATTCCATACAACTCCAAGAACCTTTTCCGTGGGTTCGTTTGAATCGCCTCTCAAGGTGAGCGTCAGATTTTCTTCAGTGTCATCTTTTGACATTATCCATTCTTTTATGCGAAATCCTCCCTTGATCAAGAGTTCTTCAATAGCTTCTGTTAGTTGTTTTGCTAACTTAGTGTCATCGACGCTCTCAATTATGTCATCCATGTAGGAGTTTTCCTTTATAATCTGAGCTGCTTGGGGATGAGATTCGATACCCATTTGTGCTGGTTTTCTCATAGCAACGGTTGCTATAGTTGCGGAAGGTCTGTCGCCAAAGGACACTCTTTGTATCACATAAGAGTCAGGTTCTCTTGCCGTGTTCATGTCTCTCCATAGGAAACACGATTTTCGCGAAATCTTATGAGTATTCCTAATAGGTTATTCAAGAGGTCTGGTCCCTTTGCCCAATATTCGTTTAGAATATGGCCCATATAGCTAGCACTGCTATTGAAGACGATGCGGACAGGTGTGGATTTGTTATACTTTGTTATTTCTTCAGTGTTTAGTTTACGAGCTACATCTCTGTCGATCATATCTTGTATCTGTTGTTGGTACACTTTCGCGTGATCTGGATTTTTGCGCAGACGTTGTTCTACATATAAAACTTTATTTATCCTCGAATTTGATATAGCTAAGACAAGCTAGTTTCTTCGAGAAACAAGTGAAATATATATTAAAAAATAAAAATAAAATAAGTAAAATAGAAATAACAATATTATTATATCCGTTAACTTCTTACACATTAAAACTATATAAAAATACAAGTTTACAAAGTTTGTTCTATTCACCCCCTCCCCAATGATAAAAAGTCTTAGCTAAAAGTACATTGTCGGATTGCTGTAATGAAGTCATTTAGTGATGTAGCAGTTTTTATAATTTCTGGTAATGAGTTCCAAGTCTTTGCAGCAAAATAGCTAAAAGATTTTTAGTCCGTATGTTGTAGAAGACGGCTTCCTTAAATGAAGAATATCACTTCCCCTTAGGCAGTAAGTTACAGATCGCAGGGTGAAAAGATCTTTTAAATACTGCGGGTACTCTTGCAAATGCAGGCATTTAAATATAATGATGAGCATGCTGTGAATCCGCCTGTCACTGAGGGTTACACTACCTATCTGCTGCAGAAGTTCATCGTAATTGGAGTCTCTGTTGACATCAATCTTCCATACGCGGCTCTTTTGTTGTCCGGGAGGTTATGCGGGTCTTTAATCCATGGGTAGGTAGTTATCCATAGATTCTCTTGTGAATTATATTCAAGATTATTCTCGATAAGATTCAATTCCTTTTCTTCTTTGAGCGTATAATTCTTACTGCCTGGTGGGCATTTCTCACATTTACAGCCGCCGCAGCGCGTTGTACACTCCACGCCCAGATTTTCTATTTTGTAGAAATCGCTTAACTCGATTTCTCTTACATGATTTACATGTGCTACATTGTATTTGAAACATTCTGCATTTTCTTCAATTGCTGGGTGTGTCCCACCGATACAGAAACCAAAGCGATTCTTTAGCAAAAGGAGGTGTCCCGAGCGATTTTGCGTTTCTGGATGCAATCTTGCATAGTCATATCCTATCAGCACGTCGATGGTTCCAGTTGGTCGTTCTATGTCCTACTTCGGACGTCAAAAACATGGAGTATTCCATCGATCTTGATTTTACGGATGTTAGATGTTATTTGGTCGATTCCGTAAACTTCAATGAGGGTCTGATGTCCTAGCAAATCAATAAGTGGTAATGTGTACTTCTTCGTCGTGATATCCTTTTTCTCTGCTCCAACCTTTACAAGTGACAGCTGAACTGTTGTACCATGCAATTTTTGCGCTTTGGCTGTCTTGTTCGTAATAAAACTAAGCGAAGATGCATTATCCCACATAACATTAATCCAATCTGCGTGCGTTATTGTGCGTTGTATCTGTAAGAGGCATGTGGTCTTACTACTGATTCTCGAACACGTGTTTGTGGTGCCAGAGACTTCTTCTTCTTGATCATCCTCGCCGGTTGGGGTGTTCGTTTTATTCTCGTGAAGAGTTCGGTGATGGAATACCTTGCAATTATCAATTCCACATTCTTTCTTCTTTTTGCACTGAACCCAGCGATGGCCTTTTACAACATCCTTTCTCTGTTGAACAGGTTTAGCTAGATAATTTCTACACTCGTAAGTGGAATGCTTCGCGTTACCATGCACAAGGCAATATTTTGCCGTTAGCGATGGTCTCCCATCTGATAAATGGGTTGCACCTCGCACTTGAGGTGTGCCTGCTGATCTTAAGTCAGATGCGTCATATTCTATGGCACGTTTTTGATCCAAAAGAAAATCGAGGAGACTCGGAAATTTGTCAGTTTTGTCGACTGTACTTTTGCGTGAGCTAACAAGCCTAGCCCATTCCTTTCTGTGATCAGGAGGAAGTTTGCTTTCAATAGTACTAACTGAGCTTGTGGTTGTAATTTCCTTTTCAATACCGAGTCTTTTCAAGTCACGATAACTATCCTCTATCATATCTACGAATTCCACAAATTTCTTGCTTTCTCCCTCTCGGATGACTTTAAATCGCTTGATATCATTAATGATCACATCCGTGACTTTTCCTGGGTCTCCGAACTTTTCATCTAAATGGGCCCACATTTCTTCGATATCATCATCAACTGATTTAACCTGTGCTAGAGCTTCTTTGTCAAGACGAGTACGTAACGTGTACGGGGCTGTGAGCTTAGTAAGACCTGGCATTACTTGCGTTTGAAAATCTCGCTTAAACTGAGGGTACTCTCTTATATCGCCTTCAAAGTGCGGTCTTTTGATCTTCTCTAAATGTACAATACTGGCGGTTCCCGGTGAATTACTGTTGCATAGGGTTGTTTCGCTGAGTTTGCTTTCTTCCTTTCCACTGATTCGGGTTTCAAATATTTCAAGTATTTGACTGTACAGAACCTGGACATTTGAAATCCATAGCAGTTCTCTCCATCATTTCCTTGCCTATTAACTCTAGATATTGTTCATTCCTTAACTTGGATTTAATAAATGCTTCTTCGAGTTGTGCGAGTACTTTCTTCATGAGAGAAGTTGCAGGATTCTCAGTTTCTAGAATGTGCGACGCATTGCTAAATATACCATCAAAACGAGTGCGCGCACCGGATCTCTTTATTAGAATGTTTTCTTTCAATTTTTCATTTTGCTCTCTCTGTTGATTTTCTAGTTCCTCGCACTCACGTGTAGCGCGCGCGTTAGATTCATCAAATTGTATATTATCCATGTATTCATTTCTCAGATTTGTTGCATCTCTGTATAATGTTTGCAGCTCACTCATCCAATTTTCAGCTGCATCAAATTCTTCGTCGTTTAGAAACGATGTGAATTGCTCATGTTTACCTTCAAGGTCTTTCATAGCGTCTTCCAATTGATCATTGGCTTTCTCTATAGCTGCGATACTGTTTCTGTCTCGAACAGAGTTTAAGAAATCGCTTCTTTTTCTTGTGAATTTCCCTTAAGCTGAGCGTCTCGCTATCTTTGCTGCTTCTGCCATCTTGTTGCTGTCAGTGTTGCCGTCCCCAATGTGACTCGGTTTTCAACTTGACTTTTGAATGGCTTTCGAATGTTTCACTAGCCGCATTACCAAGGATTCAGATGTTACACTGTAAGGTTTATTGCCACGTTTCATACAGTAAGTTAATCGAAAGATGTCAATAGATTACAATTCGTTAGGGGAGTGAAAAATATATAATAAACGAATAAAAAGTTACAGCTTACCCATTGGTGTCTGTGGAACGGATCCGCGACTAGTGAAGATGATTAAGTTCGTTACGTCGCATAATACGTATTTAAGTAAATGTCAGAAATTGCTTTCGAAGGCCAAAACAGTACTCTTCTTCTGTCTCTCAAACAGAAATGGAATTAAAAAAACAATTTCCATTACCATTGACAAAAAATGGCTCAAGGCCCATCCGATAGGCAGAGGCTGGAACATAAGGAGAGAATCTCTTTAGCCAAAAAAAAAAGGGTTTTTTAAGAATAAACAATTAACTTTAATTAACCCATGGTGAAATACATGTATGTAATAAGTGTCGCTGCTTAAATAGCTAATTAAGTATATTCAAAAAAATCAGAAACCCATAAGGGTTGAAACGTGTAACTCCCTATGATTCGCATTGTACAAAGCGTTTGCACATTCATTTACACAAAGTACCATATTTGGAAAATCACGAGAAACATCAAAATTACTATATTTGGATTAAATTAACAGCTCGCGTTCTATGGCTTAATCTTGGTTTTGAACAAGCTTGGTTGAATAAAGTTAAAGTTGGTTGAATGGTCCTGTTTCATCTTCTTGAAGTAGTCTGGAGAACTGGAGAACTTCGCTTCGATACTCTTAATTTATTTCTTTAGTTTCTGTGAGAAATTTACAGCGTTTAGGTCAAAATTAAATCAAGTTACGAGGGTCTGAATGGGCTTTAGTGTTTAGTGTTATTTGCCCATGTTTTTTAGTGTTTGCTGTTACATTGGGCAATATTTTAATGTTTACTGTTTTCAGAAAAATATACTGTTAAGTGTTTGGAAGGTTTTCATGAAAAATTTAAGCATTGTAAATTCTTATCTGCTCTTCAAAATCGGATAAAATCACTCATGAACTTAGAGAAAATTTTTTGGATTTCTCTTTGGAAATCTTCGGTAGTCTTCGGACGTCTCTGTTAGTCTCTGGACATTTTCGGTAGTATTTGGAAATCTTCGGCAGTCTTCGGAAATCTTCCGAACTGATCGAAAATCGTCCGAAAATTGCCTAAAACTTCTTGATATACTAAACAAAATAATAGTGGCCCTTTTGGAGCCGTTTTTGTTTCGTTTTGGAGAAAATTTACTGTTACAGTCAATTGTTTACTGTTAGTGTTAAAATGACTAACATTTTACCGTTTCATGTTACAGAAGCAAAAAATTAAGGTACTCCCATTCAGACCCTCAGTTACCGCAAAACCAAAAATTATGTTGCTTGTATCATTACGTGTATAAAGCATTCGTGTACAAATTCTTCGTCTTTCCAAATATGGTACTTAGCAAAATGAATATTCAAACACTGTGCACGCACGTTACACGTTTCAACCCTTATGGGTTTCTGATTAAACTAAAAGAAGCTTTTGATTTTTTAAAAAAACATACATTTCAATGGTAATATATTGGTTCTAGAAAACTGCCAGAAAGAGAAATAATTGTTTACGACCTTACAAAATGCAAAATTTATTGACAACAGAAAATGTGACCAACCTTTCAGGAACCTTTCTTGAAATTGATTTGAAAGTGATGCTGCTTGGTCTTTAGACATATGAGGGAGTATTTTTTCACACATCTCAATGATAGTTTGCCAAGGCAATACCTTGAAATTCCGCATGTTTTTCTCAGCCATCGAGGCATCAACGGTTGTCCAGCATTCAGACTGTTTAGAGCAAATCATAAAGATCAATAAACATTTTTTCGGCGCGATTTTTCAACAGACCGCTATTAGGTGAGCTATTGCCTTGAAAAAGGCTGCAAACGGTTTTGCAGGCGTCTCTCAGCGTTTCGGCTCGACTTTACTAAAGTCCGCTATTTGGTGAGCCCAGGTCAAATTATGAGCTGAAATTGTTTTTCTGACCAAACTTCTTAAAAATGGTGTCAAACGGTTTTCACTCTGGGGGAAAAACGCTTGCAGGCCTCTCTGAGCGTTTCAGCGCCTTTTTTCAACACGCCGCTATTTGGTGAGCTATTGGCTTGAAAAAGGCTGCAAACGGCTTTGCAGGCCTCTTTGAGCTTTTCGGCTCGATTTCGCTAAAGTGCGCTTTTTGATGAGCCCAGGTGAAATTATGAGCTGAAATTTTTTTTCTGAGCAAAGTTCTTGAAAATAGCTGCAAACGGTTTTCACTCTGAGGAAAAAAACGCTTGCAGGCCCTTCGCAGCGTTTCAGCGCCTTTTTTCAACACGCCGCTTTTTGGTGAGCTATTGGCTTGAAAAAGGCTGCAAACGGCTTTGCAGGCCTCTTTGAGCTTTTCGGCTCGATTTCGCTAAAGTGCGCTTTTTGAAGTGCCCAGGTGAAATTATGAGCTGAAATTTTTTTTCTGAGCAAAGTTCTTGAAAATAGCTGCAAACGGTTTTCACTCTGAGGAAAAAAACGCTTGCAGGCCCTTCGCAGCGTTTCGGCGCCATTTTTCAACAGGCCACTATTTGGTGAGCTATATCCTTGAAGAAGGCTGCAAACGGTTTTGCAGGCATCTCCGAGCATTTCGGGTCGATTTTGCTAAAGTCCGCTTTTTAGTGAGCCCAGGTCAACTTATGAGCTGCAATTTTTTTTCTGAGCAAACTTCTTAAAAATGACGGCACACGGTTTTCAGTCTTGGGGAAAAACGGTCGCAGGCCTCTCTGAGCATTTCTGCTCGATTTTGCTAAAGTCCGCTTTTTGGTGAACCCAGGTCCAATTAACAGCTGACAATTTTTTCTGAGCAAACTGCTTGAAAATAGCTGCAAACTGTTTTCACTCTGCGGGAAAAACGCTTGCAGGCCTTTCTGTGCGTTTCGGCGCCTTTCTTCCACAGGCCGCTATTTGGTAAGCTATTGCCTTGAAAAAGGCTGGAAACGGCTTTGCAGGCCTCTCTGAGTGTTTCAGATCGATTTTGCTAAAGTCCGCTTTTTGGTGAGCCCAGGTCATATTTTGAGCTGAAACTTTTTTCCGGGGCAAAGTTCTTCAAAACGGCTGGAAACGGTTTTCACTCTGGGGGAAAAACGCTTGCAGGCCTTTCTGAGCGTTGTGGCGCCTTTTTCAACAGGCCGCTATTTCGAAAGCTATATCCTTGAAAAAGGCTGCAAACGGCTTTGCAGGCCTCTTTGAGCTTTTCGGCTCGACTTTGCTAAAGTGCGCTTTTTGATGAGCCCAGGTGAAATTATGAGCTGAAATTTTTTTTCTGAGCAAAGTTCTTGAAAATAGCTGCAAACGGTTTTCACTCTGAGGAAAAAGACGCTTGCAGGCCCTTCGCAGCGTTTCAGCGCCTTTTTTCAACACGCCGCTATTTGGTGAGCTATTGGCTTGAAAAAGGCTGCAAACGGCTTTGCAGGCCTCTTTGAGCTTTTCGGCTCGATTTCGCTAAAGTGCGCTTTTTGATGAGCCCAGGTGAAATTATGAGCTGAAATTTTTTTTCTGAGCAAAGTTCTTGAAAATAGCTGCAAACGGTTTTCACTCTGAGGAAAAAAACGCTTGCAGACCCTTCGCAGCGTTTCAGCGCCTTTTTTCAACACGCCGCTTTTTGGTGAGCTATTGGCTTGAAAAAGGCTGCAAACGGCTTTGCAGGCCTCTTTGAGCTTTTCGGCTCGATTTCGCTAAAGTGCGCTTTTTGATGAGCCCAGGTGAAATTATGAGCTGAATTTTTTTTTCTGAGCAAAGTTCTTGAAAATAGCTGCAAACGGTTTTCACTCTGAGGGAAAAAACGCTTGCAGGCCCTTCGCAGCGTTTCAGCGCCTTTTTTCAACACGCCGCTTTTTGGTGAGCTATTGGCTTGAAAAAGGCTGCAAACGGCTTTGCAGGCCTCTTTGAGCTTTTCGGCTCGATTTCGGTAAAGTGCGCTTTTTGAAGTGCCCAGGTGAAATTATGAGCTGAAATTTTTTTTCTGAGCAAAGTTCTTGAAAATAGCTGCAAACGGTTTTCACTCTGAGGAAAAAAACGCTTGCAGGCCCTTCGCAGCGTTTCGGCGCCATTTTTCAACAGGCCACTATTTGGTGAGCTATATCCTTGAAGAAGGCTGCAAACGGTTTTGCAGGCATCTCCGAGCATTTCGGGTCGATTTTGCTAAAGTCCGCTTTTTACTGAGCCCAGGTCAACTTATGAGCTGCAATTTTTTTTCTGAGCAAACTTCTTAAAAATGACGGCACACGGTTTTCAGTCTTGGGGAAAAACGGTTGCAGGCCTCTCTGAGCGTTTCTGCTCGATTTTGCTAAAGTCCGCTTTTTGGTGAACCCAGGTCCAATTAACAGCTGACAATTTTTTCTGAGCAAACTTCTTGAAAATAGCTGCAAACTGTTTTCACTCTGCGGGAAAAACGCTTGCAGGCCTTTCTGTGCGTTTCGGCGCCTTTCTTCAACAGGCCGCTATTTGGTGAGCTATTGCCTTGAAAAAGGCTGGAAACGGCTTTGCAGGCCTCTCTGAGTGTTTCAGATCGATTTTGCTAAAGTCCGCTTTTTGGTGAGCCCAGGTCATATTTTGAGCTGAAACTTTTTTCCGGGGCAAAGTTCTTGAAAATGGCTGGAAACGGTTTTGACTCTGGGGGAAAAACGCTTGCAGGCCTTTCTGAGCGTTTCGGCGCCTTTTTTCAACAGGCCGCTATTTGGTGAGCTATATCCTTGAAGAAGGCTGCAAACGGTTTTGCAGGCATCTCCGAGCATTTCGGGTCGATTTTGCTAAAGTCCGCTTTTTACTGAGCCCAGGTCAACTTATGAGCTGCAATTTTTTTTCTGAGCAAACTTCTTAAAAATGACGGCAAACGGTTTTCAGTCTTGGGGAAAAACGGTCGCAGGCCTCTCTGAGCGTTTCTGCTCGATGTTGCTAAAGTCTGCTTTTTGGTGAGCCCAGGTCAAATTATGAGCTGCAATTTTTTTCTGAGCAAACTTCTTGAAAATGACTGCAAACGGTTTTCAGTCTGGGGGAAAAACGGTTGCAGGCCTCTCTGAGCGTTACGGCTCGATGTTGCCAAAGTCCGCTTTTTGGTGAGCCCAGGTCAAATTATGAGCTGCAATTTTTTTTCTGAGCAAACTTCTTGAAAATGGCTGCAAACGGTTTTCAGTCTTGGGGAAAAACGGTTGCAGGCCTCTCTGAGCGTTACGGCTCGATGTTGCTAAGGTCCTTTTTTTGGTGAGCCCAGGTCAAATTATGAGCTGAAACTTTTTTTCTGAGCAAACTTCTTGAAAATGGCTGCAAACGGGTTTCACTCTGGGGGAAAGACGCTTGCAGGCCTCTCTGAGCGTTTCAGCGCCTTTTTTCAACACGCCGCTATTTGGTGAGCTATTGGCTTGAAAAAGGCTGCAAACGGCTTTGCAGGCCTCTTTGAGCTTTTCGGCTCGATTTCGCTAAAGTGCGCTTTTTGATGAGCCCAGGTGAAATTATGAGCTGATTTTTTTTTCTGAGCAAAGTTCTTGAAAATAGCTGCAAACGGTTTTCACTCTGAGGAAAAAAACGCTTGCAGGCCCTTCGCAGCGTTTCGGCGCCATTTTTCAACAGGCCACTATTTGGTGAGCTATATCCTTGAAGAAGGCTGCAAACGGTTTTGCAGGCATCTCCGAGCATTTCGGGTCGATTTTGCTAAAGTCCGCTTTTTAGTGAGCCCAGGTCAACTTATGAGCTGCAATTTTTTTTCTGAGCAAACTTCTTAAAAATGACGGCACACGGTTTTCAGTCTTGGGGAAAAACGGTCGCAGGCCTCTCTGAGCGTTTCTGCTCGATTTTGCTAAAGTCCGCTTTTTGGTGAACCCAGGTCCAATTAACAGCTGACAATTTTTTCTGAGCAAACTTCTTGAAAATAGCTGCAAACTGTTTTCACTCTGGGGGAAAAACGCTTGCAGGCCTTTCTGTGCGTTTCGGCGCCTTTCTTCAACAGGCCGCTATTTGGTAAGCTATTGCCTTGAAAAAGGCTGGAAACGGCTTTGCAGGCCTCTCTGAGTGTTTCAGATCGATTTTGCTAAAGTCCGCTTTTTGGTGAGCCCAGGTCATATTTTGAGCTGAAACTTTTTTCCGGGGCAAAGTTCTTGAAAATGGCTGGAAACGGTTTTCACTCTGGGGGAAAAACGCTCGCAGGCCTTTCTGAGCGTTTCGGCGCCTTTTTTCAACAGGCCGCTATTTCGAAAGCTATATCCTTGAAGAAGGCTGCAAACGGTTTTGCAGGCATCTCCGAGCATTTCGGGTCGATTTTGCTAAAGTCCGCTTTTTACTGAGCCCAGGTCAACTTATGAGCTGCAATTTTTTTTCTGAGCAAACTTCTTAAAAATGACGGCAAACGGTTTTCAGTCTTGAGGAAAAACGGTCGCAGGCCTCTCTGAGCGTTTCTGCTCGATGTTGCTAAAGTCTGCTTTTTGGTGAGCCCAGGTCAAACTATGAGCTGCAATTTTTTTCTGAGCAAACTTCTTGAAAATGACTGCAAACGGTTTTCAGTCTGGGGGAAAAACGGTTGCAGGCCTCTCTGAGCGTTACGGCTCGATGTTGCCAAAGTCCGCTTTTTGGTGAGCCCAGGTCAAATTATGAGCTGCAATTTTTTTTCTGAGCAAACTTCTTGAAAATGGCTGCAAACGGTTTTCAGTCTTGGGGAAAAACGGTTGCAGGCCTCTCTGAGCGTTACGGCTCGATGTTGCTAAGGTCCTTTTTTTGGTGAGCCCAGGTCAAATTATGAGCTGAAACTTTTTTTCTGAGCAAACTTCTTGAAAATGGCTGCAAACGGGTTTCACTCTGGTGGAAAGACGCTTGCAGGCCTCTCTGAGCGTTTCAGCGCCTTTTTTCAACACGCCGCTATTTGGTGAGCTATTGGCTTGAAAAAGGCTGCAAACGGCTTTGCAGGCCTCTTTGAGCTTTTCGGCTCGATTTCGCTAAAGTGCGCTTTTTGATGAGCCCAGGTGAAATTATGAGCTGTATTTTTTTTTCTGAGCAAAGTTCTTGAAAATAGCTGCAAACGGTTTTCACTCTGAGGAAAAAAACGCTTGCAGGCCCTTCGCAGCGTTTCAGCGCCTTTTTTCAACACGCCGCTTTTTGGTGAGCTATTGGCTTGAAAAAGGCTGCAAACGGCTTTGCAGGCCTCTTTGAGCTTTTCGGCTCGATTTCGCTAAAGTGCGCTTTTTGATGAGCCCAGGTGAAATTATGAGCTGTTTTTTTTTTCTGAGCAAAGTTCTTGAAAATAGCTGCAAACGGTTTTCACTCTGAGGAAAAAAACGCTTGCAGGCGCTTCGCAGCGTTTCAGCGCCTTTTTTCAACACGCCGCTTTTTGGTGAGCTATTGGCTTGAAAAAGGCTGCAAACGGCTTTGCAGGCCTCTTTGAGCTTTTCGGCTCGATTTCGCTAAAGTGCGCTTTTTGATGAGCCCAGGTGAAATTATGAGCTGATTTTTTTTTTCTGAGCAAAGTTCTTGAAAATAGCTGCAAACGGTTTTCACTCTGAGGAAAAAAACGCTTGCAGGCCCTTCGCAGCGTTTCGGCGCCATTTTTCAACAGGCCACTATTTGGTGAGCTATATCCTTGAAGAAGGCTGCAAACGGTTTTGCAGGCATCTCCGAGCATTTCGGGTCGATTTTGCTAAAGTCCGCTTTTTAGTGAGCCCAGGTCAACTTATGAGCTGTAATTTTTTTTCTGAGCAAACTTCTTAAAAATGACGGCACACGGTTTTCAGTCTTGGGGAAAAACGGTCGCAGGCCTCTCTGAGCGTTTCTGCTCGATTTTGCTAAAGTCCGCTTTTTGGTGAACCCAGGTCCAATTAACAGCTGACAATTTTTTCTGAGCAAACTTCTTGAAAATAGCTGCAAACTGTTTTCACTCTGCGGGAAAAACGCTTGCAGGCCTTTCTGTGCGTTTCGGCGCCTTTCTTCAACAGGCCGTTATTTGGTAAGCTATTGCCTTGAAAAAGGCTGGAAACGGCTTTGCAGGCCTCTCTGAGTGTTTCAGATCGATTTTGCTAAAGTGCGCTTTTTGGTGAGCCCAGGTCATATTTTGAGCTGAAACTTTTTTCCGGGGCAAAGTTCTTGAAAACGGCTGGGAACGGTTTTCACTCTGGGGGAAAAACACTCGCAGGCCTTTCTGAGCGTTTCGGCGCCTTTTTTGAACAGGCCGCTATTTGGAAAGCTATCGCCTTGAAAAAGGCTGCAAACGGCTTTGCAGGCCTCTTGGAGCTTTTCGGCTCGATTTTGCTAAAGTGCGCTTTTTGATGAGCCTAGGTGAAATTATGAGCTGAAATTTTTTTTCTGAGCAAAGTTCTTGAAAATAGCTGCAAACGGTTTTCACTCTGAGGAAAAAAACGCTTGCAGGCCCTTCGCAGCGTTTCGGCGCCATTTTTCAACAGGCCACTATTTGGTGAGCTATATCCTTGAAGAAGGCTGCAAACGGTTTTGCAGGCATCTCCGAGCATTTCGGGTCGATTTTGCTAAAGTCCGCTTTTTAGTGAGCCCAGGTCAACTTATGAGCTGCAATTTTTTTTCTGAGCAAACTTCTTAAAAATGACGGCAAACGGTTTTCAGTCTTGGGGAAAAACGGTCGCAGGCCTCTCTGAGCGTTTCTGCTCGATTTTGCTAAAGTCCGCTTTTTGGTGAACCCAGGTCCAATTAACAGCTGACAATTTTTTCTGAGCAAACTTCTTGAAAATAGCTGCAAACTGTTTTCACTCTGGGGGAAAAACGCTTGCAGGCCTTTCTGTGCGTTTCGGCGCCTTTCTTCAACAGGCCGCTATTTGGTAAGCTATTGCCTTGAAAAAGGCTGCAAACGGCTTTGCAGGCCTCTCTGAGTGTTTCAGCTCGATTTTGCTAAAGTCCGCTTTTTGGTGAGCCCAGGTCATATTTTGAGCTGAAACTTTTTTCCGGAGCAAAGTTCTTGAAAATGGCTGCAAACGGTTTTCACTCTGGGGGAAAAACGCTTGCAGGCCTTTCTGAGCGTTTCGGCGCCTTTTTTCAACAGGCCGCTATTTGGTGAGCTATATCCTTGAAGAAGGCTGCAAACGGTTTTGCAGGCATCTCCGAGCATTTCGGGTCGATTTTGCTAAAGTCCGCTTTTTAGTGAGCCCAGGTCAACTTATGAGCTGCAATTTTTTTTCTGAGCAAACTTCTTAAAAATGACGGCAAACGGTTTTCAGTCTTGAGGAAAAACGGTCGCAGGCCTCTCTGAGCGTTTCTGCTCGATGTTGCTAAAGTCTGCTTTTTGGTGAGCCCAGGTCAAATTATGAGCTGCAATTTTTTTCTGAGCAAACTTCTTGAAAATGACTGCAAACGGTTTTCAGTCTGGGGGAAAAACGGTTGCAGGCCTCTCTGAGCGTTACGGCTCGATGTTGCCAAAGTCCGCTTTTTGGTGAGCCCAGGTCAAATTATGAGCTGCAATTTTTTTTCTGAGCAAACTTCTTGAAAATGGCTGCAAACGGTTTTCAGTCTTGGGGAAAAACGGTTGCAGGCCTCTCTGAGCGTTACGGCTCGATGTTGCTAAGGTCCTTTTTTTGGTGAGCCCAGGTCAAATTATGAGCTGAAACTTTTTTTCTGAGCAAACTTCTTGAAAATGGCTGCAAACGGGTTTCACTCTGGGGGAAAGACGCTTGCAGGCCTCTCTGAGCGTTTCAGCGCCTTTTTTCAACACGCCGCTATTTGGTGAGCTATTGGCTTGAAAAAGGCTGCAAACGGCTTTGCAGGCCTCTTTGAGCTTTTCGGCTCGATTTCGCTAAAGTGCGCTTTTTGATGAGCCCAGGTGAAATTATGAGCTGAATTTTTTTTTCTGAGCAAAGTTCTTGAAAATAGCTGCAAACGGTTTTCACTCTGAGGAAAAAAACGCTTGCAGGCCCTTCGCAGCGTTTCAGCGCCTTTTTTCAACACGCCGCTTTTTGGTGAGCTATTGGCTTGAAAAAGGCTGCAAACGGCTTTGCAGGCCTCTTTGAGCTTTTCGGCTCGATTTCGCTAAAGTGCGCTTTTTGATGAGCCCAGGTGAAATTATGAGCTGAATTTTTTTTTCTGAGCAAAGTTCTTGAAAATAGCTGCAAACGGTTTTCACTCTGAGGGAAAAAACGCTTGCAGGCCCTTCGCAGCGTTTCAGCGCCTTTTTTCAACACGCCGCTTTTTGGTGAGCTATTGGCTTGAAAAAGGCTGCAAACGGCTTTGCAGGCCTCTTTGAGCTTTTCGGCTCGATTTCGCTAAAGTGCGCTTTTTGATGAGCCCAGGTGAAATTATGAGCTGATTTTTTTTTCTGAGCAAAGTTCTTGAAAATAGCTGCAAACGGTTTTCACTCTGAGGAAAAAAACGCTTGCAGGCCCTTCGCAGCGTTTCGGCGCCATTTTTCAACAGGCCACTATTTGGTGAGCTATATCCTTGAAGAAGGCTGCAAACGGTTTTGCAGGCATCTCCGAGCATTTCGGGTCGATTTTGCTAAAGTCCGCTTTTTAGTGAGCCCAGGTCAACTTATGAGCTGCAATTTTTTTTCTGAGCAAACTTCTTAAAAATGACGGCAAACGGTTTTCAGTCTTGGGGAAAAACGGTCGCAGGCCTCTCTGAGCGTTTCTGCTCGATTTTGCTAAAGTCCGCTTTTTGGTGAACCCAGGTCCAATTAACAGCTGACAATTTTTTCTGAGCAAACTTCTTGAAAATAGCTGCAAACTGTTTTCACTCTGCGGGAAAAACGCTTGCAGGCCTTTCTGTGCGTTTCGGCGCCTTTCTTCAACAGGCCGTTATTTGGTAAGCTATTGCCTTGAAAAAGGCTGGAAACGGCTTTGCAGGCCTCTCTGAGTGTTTCGGATCGATTTTGCTAAAGTCCGCTTTTTGGTGAGCCCAGGTCATATTTTGAGCTGAAACTTTTTTCCTGGGCAAAGTTCTTGAAAATGGCTGGGAACGGTTTTCACTCTGGGGGAAAAACACTCGCAGGCCTTTCTGAGCGTTTCGGCGCCTTTTTTGAACAGGCCGCTATTTGGAGAGCTATCGCCTTGAAAAAGGCTGCAAACGGCTTTGCAGGCCTCTTTGAGCTTTTCGGCTCGATTTTGCTAAAGTGCGCTTTTTGATGAGCCCAGGTGAAATTATGAGCTGAAATTTTTTTTCTGAGCAAAGTTCTTGAAAATAGCTGCAAACGGTTTTCACTCTGAGGAAAAAAACGCTTGCAGGCCCTTCGCAGCGTTTCAGCGCCTTTTTTCAACACGCCGCTTTTTGGTGAGCTATTGGCTTGAAAAAGGCTGCAAACGGCTTTGCAGGCCTCTTTGAGCTTTTCGGCTCGATTTCGCTAAAGTGCGCTTTTTGATGAGCCCAGGTGAAATTATGAGCTGATTTTTTTTTCTGAGCAAAGTTCTTGAAAATAGCTGCAAACGGTTTTCACTCTGAGGAAAAAAACGCTTGCAGGCCCTTCGCAGCGTTTCGGCGCCTTTTTTCAACACGCCGCTTTTTGGTGAGCTATTGGCTTGAAAAAGGCTGCAAACGGCTTTGCAGGCCTCTTTGAGCTTTTCGGCTCGATTTCGCTAAAGTGCGCTTTTTGATGAGCCCAGGTGAAATTATGAGCTGAATTTTTTTTTCTGAGCAAAGTTCTTGAAAATAGCTGCAAACGGTTTTCACTCTGAGGAAAAAAACGCTTGCAGGCCCTTCGCAGCGTTTCGGCGCCTTTTTTCAACAGGCCGCTATTTGGTGAGCTATATCCTTGAAGAAGGCTGCAAACGGTTTTGCAGGCCACTCCGAGCATTTCGGGTCGATTTTGCTAAAGTCCGCTTTTTGGTGAGCCCAGGTCAACTTATGAGCTGCAATTTTTTTTCTGAGCAAACTTCTTAAAAATGACTGCAAACGGTTTTCAGTCTGGGGGAAAAACGGTTGCAGGCCTCTCTGAGCGTTACGGCTCGATGTTGCCAAAGTCCGCTTTTTGGTGAGCCCAGGTCAAATTATGAGCTGCAATTTTTTTTCTGAGCAAACTTCTTGAAAATGGCTGCAAACGGGTTTCACTCTGGGGGAAAGACGCTTGCAGGCTTCTCTGAGCGTTTCAGCGCCTTTTTTCAACACGCCGCTATTTGGTGAGCTATTGGCTTGAAAAAGGCTGCAAACGGCTTTGCAGGCCTCTTTGAGCTTTTCGGCTCGATTTCGCTAAAGTGCGCTTTTTGATGAGCCCAGGTGAAATTATGAGCTGAAATTTTTTTTCTGAGCAAAGTTCTTGAAAATAGCTGCAAACGGTTTTCACTCTGAGGAAAAAAACGCTTGCAGGCCCTTCGCAGCGTTTCGGCGCCATTTTTCAACAGGCCACTATTTGGTGAGCTATATCCTTGAAGAAGGCTGCAAACGGTTTTGCAGGCATCTCCGAGCATTTCGGGTCGATTTTGCTAAAGTCCGCTTTTTAGTGAGCCCAGGTCAACTTATGAGCTGCAATTTTTTTTCTGAGCAAACTTCTTAAAAATGACGGCAAACGGTTTTCAGTCTTGGGGAAAAACGGTCGCAGGCCTCTCTGAGCGTTTCTGCTCGATTTTGCTAAAGTCCGCTTTTTGGTGAACCCAGGTCCAATTAACAGCTGACAATTTTTTCTGAGCAAACTTCTTGAAAATAGCTGCAAACGGTTTTCACTCTGCGGGAAAAACGCTTGCAGGCCTTTCTGTGCGTTTCGGCGCCTTTCTTCAACAGGCCGTTATTTGGTAAGCTATTGCCTTGAAAAAGGCTGGAAACGGCTTTGCAGGCCTCTCTGAGTGTTTCGGATCGATTTTGCTAAAGTCCGCTTTTTGGTGAGCCCAGGTCAAATTATGAGCTGAAACTTTTTTCCGGGGCAAAGTTCTTGAAAATGGCTGGGAACGGTTTTCACTCTGGGGGAAAAACGCTTGCAGGCCTTTCTGAGCGTTTCGGCGCCTTTTTTCAACAGGCCGCTATTTGGAGAGCTATCGCCTTGAAAAAGGCTGCAAACGGCTTTGCAGGCCTCTTTGAGCTTTTCGGCTCGATTTCGCTAAAGTGCGCTTTTTGATGAGCCCAGGTGAAATTATAAGCTGTTTTTTTTTCTGAGCAAAGTTCTTGAAAATAGCTGCAAACGGTTTTCACTCTGAGGAAAAAAACGCTTGCAGGCCCTTCGCAGCGTTTCGGCGCCATTTTTCAACAGGCCACTATTTGGTGAGCTATATCCTTGAAGAAGGCTGCAAACGGTTTTGCAGGCATCTCCGAGCATTTCGGGTCGATTTTGCTAAAGTCCGCTTTTTAGTGAGCCCAGGTCAACTTATGAGCTGCAATTTTTTTTCTGAGCAAACTTCTTAAAAATGACTGCAAACGGTTTTCAGTCTGGGGGAAAAACGGTTGCAGGCCTCTCTGAGCGTTACGGCTCGATGTTGCTAAGGTCCTTTTTTTGGTGAGCCCAGGTCAAATTATGAGCTGAAACTTTTTTTCTGAGCAAACTTCTTGAAAATGGCTGCAAACGGGTTTCACTCTGGGGGAAAGACGCTTGCAGGCCTCTCTGAGCGTTTCAGCGCCTTTTTTCAACACGCCGCTATTTGGTGAGCTATTGGCTTGAAAAAGGCTGCAAACGGCTTTGCAGGCCTCTTTGAGCTTTTCGGCTCGATTTCGCTAAAGTGCGCTTTTTGATGAGCCCAGGTGAAATTATGAGCTGAATTTTTTTTTCTGAGCAAAGTTCTTGAAAATAGCTGCAAACGGTTTTCACTCTGAGGAAAAAAACGCTTGCAGGCCCTTCGCAGCGTTTCAGCGCCTTTTTTCAACACGCCGCTTTTTGGTGAGCTATTGGCTTGAAAAAGGCTGCAAACGGCTTTGCAGGCCTCTTTGAGCTTTTCGGCTCGATTTCGCTAAAGTGCGCTTTTTGATGAGCCCAGGTGAAATTATGAGCTGAAATTTTTTTTCTGAGCAAACTTCTTGAAAATAGCTGCAAACGGTTTTCACTCTGAGGGAAAAAACGCTTGCAGGCCCTTCGCAGCGTTTCAGCGCCTTTTTTCAACACGCCGCTTTTTGGTGAGCTATTGGCTTGAAAAAGGCTGCAAACGGCTTTGCAGGCCTCTTTGAGCTTTTCGGCTCGATTTCGCTAAAGTGCGCTTTTTGATGAGCCCAGGTGAAATTATGAGCTGAATTTTTTTTTCTGAGCAAAGTTCTTGAAAATAGCTGCAAACGGTTTTCACTCTGAGGAAAAAAACGCTTGCAGGCCCTTCGCAGCGTTTCGGCGCCATTTTTCAACAGGCCACTATTTGGTGAGCTATATCCTTGAAGAAGGCTGCAAACGGTTTTGCAGGCATCTCCGAGCATTTCGGGTCGATTTTGCTAAAGTCCGCTTTTTAGTGAGCCCAGGTCAACTTATAAGCTGCAATTTTTTTTCTGAGCAAACTTCTTAAAAATGACGGCACACGGTTTTCAGTCTTGGGGAAAAACGGTCGCAGCCCTCTCTGAGCGTTTCTGCTCGATTTTGCTAAAGTCCGCTTTTTGGTGAACCCAGGTCCAATTAACAGCTGACAATTTTTTCTGAGCAAACTTCTTGAAAATAGCTGCAAACGGTTTTCACTCTGGGGGAAAAACGCTTGCAGGCCTTTCTGTGCGTTTCGGCGCCTTTTTTCCACAGGCCGCTATTTGGTGAGCTATTGCCTTGAAAAAGGCTGGAAACGGCTTTGCAGGCCTCTCTGAGTGTTTCGGATCGATTTTGCTAAAGTCCGCTTTTTGGTGAGCCCAGGTCATATTTTGAGCTGAAACTTTTTTCCGGAGCAAAGTTCTTGAAAATGGCTGGAAACGGTTTTCACTCTGGGGGAAAAACGCTTGCAGCCCTTTCTGAGCGTTGTGGCGCGTTTTTTCAACAGGCCGCTATTTCGAAAGCTATATCCTTGAAAAAGGCTGCAAACGGCTTTGCAGGCCTCTTTGAGCTTTTCGGCTCGATTTTGCTAAAGTGCGCTTTTTGATGAGCCCAGGTGAAATTATGAGCTGAAATTTTTTTTCTGAGCAAAGTTCTTGAAAATAGCTGCAAACGGTTTTCACTCTGAGGGAAAAAACGCTTGCAGGCCCTTCGCAGCGTTTCAGCGCCTTTTTTCAACACGCCGCTTTTTGGTGAGCTATTGGCTTGAAAAAGGCTGCAAACGGCTTTGCAGGCCTCTTTGAGCTTTTCGGCTCGATTTCGGTAAAGTGCGCTTTTTGATGTGCCCAGGTGAAATTATGAGCTGAAATTTTTTTTCTGAGCAAAGTTCTTGAAAATAGCTGCAAACGGTTTTCACTCTGAGGAAAAAAACGCTTGCAGGCCCTTCGCAGCGTTTCGGCGCCATTTTTCAACAGGCCACTATTTGGTGAGCTATATCCTTGAAGAAGGCTGCAAACGGTTTTGCAGGCATCTCCGAGCATTTCGGGTCGATTTTGCTAAAGTCCGCTTTTTACTGAGCCCAGGTCAACTTATGAGCTGCAATTTTTTTTCTGAGCAAACTTCTTAAAAATGACTGCAAACGGTTTTCAGTCTGGGGGAAAAACGGTTGCCGGCCTCTCTGAGCGTTACGGCTCGATTTTGCCAAAGTCCGCTTTTTGGTGAGCCCAGGTCAAATTATGAGCTGCAATTTTTTTTCTGAGCAAACTTCTTGAAAATGGCTGCAAACGGTTTTCAGTCTTGGGGAAAAACGGTTGCAGGCCTCTCTGAGCGTTACGGCTCGATGTTGCTAAGGTCCGTTTTTTGGTGAGCCCAGGTCAAATTATGAGCTGAAACTTTTTTTCTGAGCAAACTTCTTGAAAATGGCTGCAAACGGGTTTCACTCTGGGGGAAAGACGCTTGCAGGCCTCTCTGAGCGTTTCAGCGCCTTTTTTCAACACGCCGCTATTTGGTGAGCTATTGGCTTGAAAAAGGCTGCAAACGGCTTTGCAGGCCTCTTTGAGCTTTTCGGCTCGATTTCGCTAAAGTGCGCTTTTTGATGAGCCCAGGTGAAATTATGAGCTAAAATTTGTTTTCTGAGCAAAGTTCTTGAAAATAGCTGCAAACGGTTTTCACTCTGAGGAAAAAAACGCTTGCAGGCCCTTCGCAGCGTTTCAGCGCCTTTTTTCAACACGCCGCTTTTTGGTGAGCTATTGGCTTGAAAAAGGCTGCAAACGGCTTTGCAGGCCTCTTTGAGCTTTTCGGCTCGATTTCGCTAAAGTGCGCTTTTTGAAGTGCCCAGGTGAAATTATGAGCTGAAATTTTTTTTCTGAGCAAAGTTCTTGAAAATAGCTGCAAACGGTTTTCACTCTGAGGAAAAAAACGCTTGCAGGCCCTTCGCAGCGTTTCGGCGCCATTTTTCAACAGGCCACTATTTGGTGAGCTATATCCTTGAAGAAGGCTGCAAACGGTTTTGCAGGCATCTCCGAGCATTTCGGGTCGATTTTGCTAAAGTCCGCTTTTTAGTGAGCCCAGGTCAACTTATGAGCTGCAATTTTTTTTCTGAGCAAACTTCTTAAAAATGACGGCAAACGGTTTTCAGTCTTGGGGAAAAACGGTCGCAGCCCTCTCTGAGCGTTTCTGCTCGATTTTGCTAAAGTCCGCTTTTTGGTGAACCCAGGTCCAATTAACAGCTGACAATTTTTTCTGAGCAAACTTCTTGAAAATAGCTGCAAACTGTTTTCACTCTGGGGGAAAAACGCTTGCAGGCCTTTCTGTGCGTTTCGGCGCCTTTTTTCAACAGGCCGCTATTTGGTAAGCTATTGCCTTGAAAAAGGCTGGAAACGGCTTTGCAGGCCTCTCTGAGCGTTTCGGATCGATTTTGCTAAAGTCCGCTTTTTGGTGAGCCCAGGTCAAATTATGAGCTGAAACTTTTTTCCTGAGCAAAGTTCTTGAAAATGGCTGCAAACGGTTTTCACTCTGGGGGAAAAACGCTTGCAGCCCTTTCTGAGCGTTGTGGCGCGTTTTTTCAACAGGCCGCTATTTCGAGAGCTATATCCTTGAAAAAGGCTGCAAACGGCTTTGCAGGCCTCTTTGAGCTTTTCGGCTCGATTTTGCTAAAGTGCGCTTTTTGGTGAGCCCAGGTGAAATTATGAGCTGAAATTTTTTTCTGAGCAAACTTCTTGAAAATAGCTGCAAACGGTTTTCACTCTGAGGGAAAAAACGCTTGCAGGCCCTTCGCAGCGTTTCAGCGCCTTTTTTCAACACGCCGCTTTTTGGTGAGCTATTGGCTTGAAAAAGGCTGCAAACGGCTTTGCAGGCCTCTTTGAGCTTTTCGGCTCGATTTCGCTAAAGTGCGCTTTTTGATGTGCCCAGGTGAAATTATGAGCTGAAATTTTTTTTCTGAGCAAAGTTCTTGAAAATAGCTGCAAACGGTTTTCACTCTGAGGAAAAAAACGCTTGCAGGCCCTTCGCAGCGTTTCGGCGCCATTTTTCAACAGGCCACTATTTGGTGAGCTATATCCTTGAAGAAGGCTGCAAACGGTTTTGCAGGCATCTCCGAGCATTTCGGGTCGATTTTGCTAAAGTCCGCTTTTTACTGAGCCCAGGTCAACTTATGAGCTGCAATTTTTTTTCTGAGCAAACTTCTTAAAAATGACTGCAAACGGTTTTCAGTCTGGGGGAAAAACGGTTGCCGGCCTCTCTGAGCGTTACGGCTCGATTTTGCCAAAGTCCGCTTTTTGGTGAGCCCAGGTCAAATTATGAGCTGCAATTTTTTTTCTGAGCAAACTTCTTGAAAATGGCTGCAAACGGTTTTCAGTCTTGGGGAAAAACGGTTGCAGGTTTCTCTGAGCGTTACGGCTCGATGTTGCTAAAGTCCGTTTTTTGGTGAGCCCAGGTCAAATTATGAGCTGAAACTTTTTTTCTGAGCAAACTTCTTGAAAATGGCTGCAAACGGGTTTCACTCTGGGGGAAAGACGCTTGCAGGCCTTTCTGAGCGTTTCAGCGCCTTTTTTCAACACGCCGCTATTTGGTGAGCTATTGGCTTGAAAAAGGCTGCAAACGGCTTTGCAGGCCTCTTTGAGCTTTTCGGCTCGATTTCGCTAAAGTGCGCTTTTTGATGAGCCCAGGTGAAATTATGAGCTAAAATTTGTTTTCTGAGCAAAGTTCTTGAAAATAGCTGCAAACGGTTTTCACTCTGAGGAAAAAAACGCTTGCAGGCCCTTCGCAGCGTTTCAGCGCCTTTTTTCAACACGCCGCTTTTTGGTGAGCTATTGGCTTGAAAAAGGCTGCAAACGGCTTTGCAGGCCTCTTTGAGCTTTTCGGCTCGATTTCGCTAAAGTGCGCTTTTTGATGTGCCCAGGTGAAATTATGAGCTGAAATTTTTTTTCTGAGCAAAGTTCTTGAAAATAGCTGCAAACGGTTTTCACTCTGAGGAAAAAAACGCTTGCAGGCCCTTCGCAGCGTTTCGGCGCCATTTTTCAACAGGCCACTATTTGGTGAGCTATATCCTTGAAGAAGGCTGCAAACGGTTTTGCAGGCATCTCCGAGCATTTCGGGTCGATTTTGCTAAAGTCCGCTTTTTAGTGAGCCCAGGTCAACTTATGAGCTGCAATTTTTTTTCTGAGCAAACTTCTTAAAAATGACTGCAAACGGTTTTCAGTCTGGGGGAAAAACGGTTGCAGGCCTCTCTGAGCGTTACGGCTCGATGTTGCTAAAGTCCTCTTTTTGGTGAGCCCAGGTCAAATTATGAGCTGAAACTTTTTTTCTGAGCAAACTTCTTGAAAATGGCTGCAAACGGGTTTCACTCTGGGGGAAAGACGCTTGCAGGCCTTTCTGAGCGTTTCAGCGCCTTTTTTCAACACGCCGCTATTTGGTGAGCTATTGGCTTGAAAAAGGCTGCAAACGGCTTTGCAGGCCTCTTTGAGCTTTTCGGCTCGATTTCGCTAAAGTGCGCTTTTTGATGAGCCCAGGTGAAATTATGAGCTGAATTTTTTTTTCTGAGCAAAGTTCTTGAAAATAGCTGCAAACGGTTTTCACTCTGAGGAAAAAAACGCTTGCAGGCCCTTCGCAGCGTTTCAGCGCCTTTTTTCAACACGCCGCTATTTGGTGAGCTATTGGCTTGAAAAAGGCTGCAAACGGCTTTGCAGGCCTCTTTGAGCTTTTCGGCTCGATTTCGCTAAAGTCCGCTTTTTGATGAGCCCAGGTGAAATTATGAGCTGAATTTTTTTTTCTGAGCAAAGTTCTTGAAAATGGCTGCAAACGGTTTTCACTCTGAGGGAAAAAACGCTTGCAGGCCTTTCGCAGCGTTTCAGCGCCTTTTTTCAACACGCCGCTTTTTGGTGAGCTATTGGCTTGAAAAAGGCTGCAAACGGCTTTGCAGGCCTCTTTGAGCTTTTCGGCTCGATTTCGCTAAAGTGCGCTTTTTGGTGAGCCCAGGTGAAATTATGAGCTGTATTTTTTTTTCTGAGCAAACTTCTTGAAAATGGCTGCAAACGGTTTTCACTCTGAGGAAAAAAACGCTTGCAGGCCTTTCGCAGCGTTTCAGCGCCTTTTTTCAACACGCCGCTTTTTGGTGAGCTATTGGCTTGAAAAAGGCTGCAAACGGCTTTGCAGGCCTCTTTGAGCTTTTCGGCTCGATTTCGCTAAAGTGCGCTTTTTGATGAGCCCAGGTGAAATTATGAGCTGATTTTTTTTTTCTGAGCAAAGTTCTTGAAAATAGCTGCAAACGGTTTTCACTCTGAGGAAAAAAACGCTTGCAGGCCCTTCGCAGCGTTTCGGCGCCATTTTTCAACAGGCCACTATTTGGTGAGCTATATCCTTGAAGAAGGCTGCAAACGGTTTTGCAGGCATCTCCGAGCATTTCGGGTCGATTTTGCTAAAGTCCGCTTTTTAGTGAGCCCAGGTCAACTTATGAGCTGCAATTTTTTTTCTGAGCAAACTTCTTAAAAATGACGGCAAACGGTTTTCAGTCTTGGGGAAAAACGGTCGCAGGCCTCTCTGAGCGTTTCTGCTCGATTTTGCTAAAGTCCGCTTTTTGGTGAACCCAGGTCCAATTAACAGCTGACAATTTTTTTCTGAGCAAACTTCTTGAAAATGGCTGCAAACGGTTTTCACTCTGGGGGAAAAACGCTTGCAGGCCTTTCTGTGCGTTTCGGCGCCTTTCTTCCACAGGCCGCTATTTGGTAAGCTATTGCCTTGAAAAAGGCTGGAAACGGCTTTGCAGGCCTCTCTGAGCGTTTCGGCTCGATTTTGCTAAAGTCCGCTTTTTGGTGAGCCCAGGTCATATTATGAGCTGAAACTTTTTTTCCTGAGCAAAGTTCTTGAAAATGGCTGGAAACGGTTTTCACTCTGGGGGAAAAACGCTTGCAGGCCTTTCTGAGCGTTTCGGCGCCTTTTTTCAACAGGCCGCTATTTCGTGAGCTATATCCTTGAAAAAGGCTGCAAACGGCTTTGCAGGCCTCTTTGAGCTTTTCGGCTCGATTTCGCTAAAGTGCGCTTTTTGATGAGCCCAGGTGAAATTATGAGCTGAAATTTTTTTTCTGAGCAAAGTTCTTGAAAATAGCTGCAAACGGTTTTCACTCTGAGGAAAAAAACGCTTGCAGGCCCTTCGCAGCGTTTCGGCGCCATTTTTCAACAGGCCACTATTTGGTGAGCTATATCCTTGAAGAAGGCTGCAAACGGTTTTGCAGGCATCTCCGAGCATTTCGGGTCGATTTTGCTAAAGTCCGCTTTTTACTGAGCCCAGGTCAACTTATGAGCTGCAATTTTTTTTCTGAGCAAACTTCTTAAAAATGACTGCAAACGGTTTTCAGTCTGGGGGAAAAACGGTTGCAGGCCTCTCTGAGCGTTACGGCGCGATTTTGCCAAAGTCCGCTTTTTGGTGAGCCCAGGTCAAATTATGAGCTGCAATTTTTTTTCTGAGCAAACTTCTTGAAAATGGCTGCAAACGGTTTTCAGTCTTGGGGAAAAACGGTTGCAGGTTTCTCTGAGCGTTACGGCTCGATGTTGCTAAAGTCCGCTCTTTGGTGAGCCCAGGTCAAATTATGAGCTGAAACTTTTTTTCTGAGCAAACTTCTTGAAAATGGCTGCAAACGGGTTTCACTCTGGGGGAAAGACGCTTGCAGGCCTTTCTGAGCGTTTCAGCGCCTTTTTTCAACACGCCGCTATTTGGTGAGCTATTGGCTTGAAAAAGGCTGCAAACGGCTTTGCAGGCCTCTTTGAGCTTTTCGGCTCGATTTCGCTAAAGTGCGCTTTTTGATGAGCCCAGGTGAAATTATGAGCTGAAATTTTTTTTCTGAGCAAAGTTCTTGAAAATAGCTGCAAACGGTTTTCACTCTGAGGAAAAAAACGCTTGCAGGCCCTTCGCAGCGTTTCGGCGCCATTTTTCAACAGGCCACTATTTGGTGAGCTATATCCTTGAAGAAGGCTGCAAACGGTTTTGCAGGCATCTCCGAGCATTTCGGGTCGATTTTGCTAAAGTCCGCTTTTTAGTGAGCCCAGGTCAACTTATGAGCTGCAATTTTTTTTCTGAGCAAACTTCTTAAAAATGACGGCAAACGGTTTTCAGTCTTGGGGAAAAACGGTCGCAGGCCTCTCTGAGCGTTTCTGCTCGATTTTGCTAAAGTCCGCTTTTTGGTGAACCCAGGTCCAATTAACAGCTGACAATTTTTTCTGAGCAAACTTCTTGAAAATAGCTGCAAACGGTTTTCACTCTGGGGGAAAAACGCTTGCAGGCCTTTCTGTGCGTTTCGGCGCCTTTTTTCAACAGGCCGTTATTTGGTGAGCTATTGCCTTGAAAAAGGCTGGAAACGGCTTTGCAGGCCTCTCTGAGCGTTTCGGCTCGATTTTGCTAAAGTCCGCTTTTTGGTGAGCCCAGGTCAAATTATGAGCTGAAACTTTTTTTCTGGGCAAAGTTCTTGAAAATGGCTGCAAACGGTTTTCACTCTGGGGGAAAAACACTTGCAGGCCTTTCTGAGCGTTTCGGCGCCTTTTTTCAACAGGCCGCTATTTGGTGAGCTATTGCCTTGAAAAAGGCTGCAAACGGCTTTGCAGGCCTCTTTGAGCTTTTCGGCTCGATTTTGCTAAAGTCCGCTTTTTGGTGAGCCCAGGTGAAATTATGAGCTGAAATTTTTTTTTCTGAGCAAACTTCTTGAAAATGGCTGCAAACGGTTTTCACTCTGAGGAAAAAAACGCTTGCAGACCCTTCGCAGCGTTTCAGCGCCTTTTTTCAACACGCCGCTTTTTGGTGAGCTATTGGCTTGAAAAAGGCTGCAAACGGCTTTGCAGGCCTCTTTGAGCTTTTCGGCTCGATTTCGCTAAAGTGCGCTTTTTGGTGAGCCCAGGTGAAATTATGAGCTGATTTTTTTTTCTGAGCAAACTTCTTGAAAATAGCTGCAAACGGTTTTCACTCTGAGGGAAAAAACGCTTGCAGGCCCTTCGGAGCGTTTCGGCGCCTTTTTTCAACACGCCGCTATTTGGTGAGCTATTGGCTTGAAAAAGGCTGCAAACGGCTTTGCAGGCCTCTTTGAGCTTTTCGGCTCGATTTCGCTAAAGTGCGCTTTTTGATGAGCCCAGGTGAAATTATGAGCTGAATTTTTTTTTCTGAGCAAAGTTCTTGAAAATAGCTGCAAACGGTTTTCACTCTGAGGAAAAAAACGCTTGCAGGCCCTTCGCAGCGTTTCGGCGCCATTTTTCAACAGGCCACTATTTGGTGAGCTATATCCTTGAAGAAGGCTGCAAACGGTTTTGCAGGCATCTCCGAGCATTTCGGGTCGATTTTGCTAAAGTCCGCTTTTTAGTGAGCCCAGGTCAACTTATGAGCTGCAATTTTTTTTCTGAGCAAACTTCTTAAAAATGACTGCAAACGGTTTTCAGTCTGGGGGAAAAACGGTTGCAGGCCTCTCTGAGCGTTACGGCTCGATTTTGCCAAAGTCCGCTTTTTGGTGAGCCCAGGTCAAATTATGAGCTGCAATTTTTTTTCTGAGCAAACTTCTTGAAAATGGCTGCAAACGGTTTTCAGTCTTGGGGAAAAACGGTTGCAGGCCTCTCTGAGCGTTACGGCTCGATGTTGCTAAAGTCCTTTTTTTGGTGAGCCCAGGTCAAATTATGAGCTGAAACTTTTTTTCTGAGCAAACTTCTTGAAAATGGCTGCAAACGGGTTTCACTCTGGGGGAAAGACGCTTGCAGGCCTTTCTGAGCGTTTCAGCGCCTTTTTTCAACACGCCGCTATTTGGTGAGCTATTGGCTTGAAAAAGGCTGCAAACGGCTTTGCAGGCCTCTTTGAGCTTTTCGGCTCGATTTCGCTAAAGTGCGCTTTTTGATGTGCCCAGGTCAACTTATGAGCTGCAATTTTTTTTCTGAGCAAACTTCTTAAAAATGACGGCAAACGGTTTTCAGTCTTGGGGAAAAACGGTCGCAGGCCTCTCTGAGCGTTTCTGCTCGATTTTGCTAAAGTCCGCTTTTTGGTGAACCCAGGTCCAATTAACAGCTGACAATTTTTTTCTGAGCAAACTTCTTGAAAATAGCTGCAAACGGTTTTCACTCTGGGGGAAAAACGCTTGCAGGCCTTTCTGAGCGTTTCGGCGCCTTTTTTCAACAGGCCGCTATTTGGTGAGCTATTGCCTTGAAAAAGGCTGCAAACGGCTTTGCAGGCCTCTCTGAGCGTTTCGGATCGATTTTGCTAAAGTCCGCTTTTTGGTGAGCCCAGGTCAAATTATGAGCTGAAACTTTTTTTCTGAGCAAAGTTCTTGAAAATGGCTGCAAACGGTTTTCACTCTGGGGGAAAAACGCTTGCAGGCCTTTCTGAGCGTTTCGGCGCCTTTTTTCAACAGGCCGCTATTTGGTGAGCTATATCCTTGAAGAAGGCTGCAAACGGTTTTGCAGGCATCTCCGAGCATTTCGGGTCGATTTTGCTAAAGTCCGCTTTTTAGTGAGCCCAGGTCAACTTATGAGCTGCAATTTTTTTTTCTGAGCAAACTTCTTAAAAATGACGGCAAACGGTTTTCAGTCTTGGGGAAAAACGGTCGCAGGCCTCTCTGAGCGTTTCTGCTCGATTTTGCTAAAGTCCGCTTTTTGGTGAGCCCAGGTCAAATTATGAGCTGCAATTTTTTTCTGAGCAAACTTCTTGAAAATGACTGCAAACGGTTTTCAGTCTGGGGGAAAAACGGTTGCAGGCCTCTCTGAGCGTTACGGCTCGATGTTGCCAAAGTCCGCTTTTTGGTGAGCCCAGGTCAAATTATGAGCTGCAATTTTTTTTCTGAGCAAACTTCTCTAAAATGGCTGCAAACGGTTTTCAGTCTTGGGGAAAAACGGTTGCAGGCTTCTCTGAGCGTTACGGCTCGATGTTGCTAAAGTCCTTTTTTTGGTGAGCCCAGGTCAAATTATGAGCTGAAACTTTTTTTCTGAGCAAACTTCTTGAAAATGGCTGCAAACGGGTTTCACTCTGGGGGAAAGACGCTTGCAGGCCTTTCTGAGCGTTTCAGCGCCTTTTTTCAACACGCCGCTATTTGGTGAGCTATTGGCTTGAAAAAGGCTGCAAACGGCTTTGCAGGCCTCTTTGAGCTTTTCGGCTCGATTTCGCTAAAGTGCGCTTTTTGATGAGCCCAGGTGAAATTATGAGCTGAAATTTTTTTTCTGAGCAAAGTTCTTGAAAATAGCTGCAAACGGTTTTCACTCTGAGGAAAAAAACGCTTGCAGGCCCTTCGCAGCGTTTCGGCGCCATTTTTCAACAGGCCACTATTTGGTGAGCTATATCCTTGAAGAAGGCTGCAAACGGTTTTGCAGGCATCTCCGAGCATTTCGGGTCGATTTTGCTAAAGTCCGCTTTTTAGTGAGCCCAGGTCAACTTATGAGCTGCAATTTTTTTTCTGAGCAAACTTCTTAAAAATGACTGCAAACGGTTTTCAGTCTGGGGGAAAAACGGTTGCAGGCCTCTCTGAGCGTTTCGGCTCGATTTTGCCAAAGTCCGCTTTTTGGTGAGCCCAGGTCAAATTATGAGCTGCAATTTTTTCTGAGCAAACTTCTTGAAAATGGCTGCAAACGGTTTTCAGTCTTGGGGAAAAACGGTTGCAGGCCTCTCTGAGCGTTACGGCTCGATGTTGCTAAAGTCCTTTTTTTGGTGAGCCCAGGTCAAATTATGAGCTGAAACTTTTTTTCTGAGCAAACTTCTTGAAAATGGCTGCAAACGGGTTTCACTCTGGGGGAAAGACGCTTGCAGGCCTCTCTGAGCGTTTCAGCGCCTTTTTTCAACACGCCGCTATTTGGTGAGCTATTGGCTTGAAAAAGGCTGCAAACGGCTTTGCAGGCCTCTTTGAGCTTTTCGGCTCGATTTCGCTAAAGTCCGCTTTTTGGTGAGCCCAGGTGAAATTATGAGCTGAAATTTTTTTTCTGAGCAAACTTCTTGAAAATGGCTGCAAACGGTTTTCACTCTGAGGAAAAAAACGCTTGCAGGCCTTTCGGAGCGTTTCAGCGCCTTTTTTCAACACGCCGCTATTTGGTGAGCTATTGGCTTGAAAAAGGCTGCAAACGGCTTTGCAGGCCTCTTTGAGCTTTTCGGCTCGATTTCGCTAAAGTGCGCTTTTTGATGAGCCCAGGTGAAATTATGAGCTGAATTTTTTTTTCTGAGCAAAGTTCTTGAAAATAGCTGCAAACGGTTTTCACTCTGAGGAAAAAAACGCTTGCAGGCCCTTCGCAGCGTTTCGGCGCCATTTTTCAACAGGCCACTATTTGGTGAGCTATATCCTTGAAGAAGGCTGCAAACGGTTTTGCAGGCATCTCCGAGCATTTCGGGTCGATTTTGCTAAAGTCCGCTTTTTAGTGAGCCCAGGTCAACTTATGAGCTGCAATTTTTTTTCTGAGCAAACTTCTTAAAAATGACGGCAAACGGTTTTCAGTCTTGGGGAAAAACGGTCGCAGGCCTCTCTGAGCGTTTCTGCTCGATTTTGCTAAAGTCCGCTTTTTGGTGAACCCAGGTCCAATTAACAGCTGACAATTTTTTCTGAGCAAACTTCTTGAAAATAGCTGCAAACGGTTTTCACTCTGGGGGAAAAACGCTTGCAGGCCTTTCTGAGCGTTTCGGCGCCTTTTTTCAACAGGCCGCTATTTGGTGAGCTATTGCCTTGAAAAAGGCTGCAAACGGCTTTGCAGGCCTCTCTGAGCGTTTCGGCTCGATTTTGCTAAAGTCCGCTTTTTGGTGAGCCCAGGTCAAATTATGAGCTGAAACTTTTTTTCTGAGCAAAGTTCTTGAAAATGGCTGCAAACGGTTTTCACTCTGGGGGAAAAACGCTTGCAGGCCTTTCTGAGCGTTTCGGCGCCTTTTTTCAACAGGCCGCTATTTGGTGAGCTATATCCTTGAAGAAGGCTGCAAACGGTTTTGCAGGCCTCTCCGAGCATTTCGGGTCGATTTTGCTAAAGTCCGCTTTTTAGTGAGCCCAGGTCAACTTATGAGCTGCAATTTTTTTTCTGAGCAAACTTCTTAAAAATGACGGCAAACGGTTTTCAGTCTTGGGGAAAAACGGTCGCAGGCCTCTCTGAGCGTTTCTGCTCGATTTTGCTAAAGTCCGCTTTTTGGTGAGCCCAGGTCAAATTATGAGCTGCAATTTTTTTCTGAGCAAACTTCTTGAAAATGACTGCAAACGGTTTTCAGTCTGGGGGAAAAACGGTTGCAGGCCTCTCTGAGCGTTACGGCTCGATGTTGCCAAAGTCCGCTTTTTGGTGAGCCCAGGTCAAATTATGAGCTGCAATTTTTTTTCTGAGCAAACTTCTTGAAAATGGCTGCAAACGGTTTTCAGTCTTGGGGAAAAACGTTTGCAGGTTTCTCTGAGCGTTACGGCTCGATGTTGCTAAAGTCCTTTTTTTGGTGAGCCCAGGTCAAATTATGAGCTGAAACTTTTTTTCTGAGCAAACTTCTTGAAAATGGCTGCAAACGGGTTTCACTCTGGGGGAAAGACGCTTGCAGGCCTTTCTGAGCGTTTCAGCGCCTTTTTTCAACACGCCGCTATTTGGTGAGCTATTGGCTTGAAAAAGGCTGCAAACGGCTTTGCAGGCCTCTTTGAGCTTTTCGGCTCGATTTCGCTAAAGTGCGCTTTTTGATGAGCCCAGGTGAAATTATGAGCTGAAATTTTTTTTCTGAGCAAAGTTCTTGAAAATAGCTGCAAACGGTTTTCACTCTGAGGAAAAAAACGCTTGCAGGCCCTTCGCAGCGTTTCGGCGCCTTTTTTCAACAGGCCGCTTTTTGGTGAGCTATTTCCTTGAAGAAGGCTGCAAACGGTTTTGCAGGCCTCTCCGAGCTTTTCGGGTCGATTTTGCTAAAGTCCGCTTTTTGATGAGCCCAGGTGAAATTATGAGCTGAAATTTATTTTCTGAGCAAAGTTCTTGAAAATGGCTGCAAACGGTTTTCACTCTGAGGAAAAAAACGCTTGCAGGCCCTTCGCAGCGTTTCGGCGCCTTTTTTCAACAGGCCGCTATTTGGTGAGCTATTTCCTTGAAGAAGGCTGCAAACGGTTTTGCAGGCATCTCCGAGCATTTCGGGTCGATTTTGCTAAAGTCCGCTTTTTAGTGAGCCCAGGTCAACTTATGAGCTGCAATTTTTTTCTGAGCAAACTTTAAAAATGACGGCAAACGGTTTTCAGTCTGGGGGAAAAACGGTTGCAGGCCTCTCTGAGCGTTACGGCGCGATTTTGCTAAAGTCCGCTTTTTGGTGAGCCCAGGTCAAATTATGAGCTGCAATTTTTTTTCTGAGCAAACTTCTTGAAAATGGCTGCAAACGGTTTTCAGTCTTGGGGAAAAACGGTTGCAGGTTTCTCTGAGCGTTACGGCTCGATGTTGCTAAAGTCCGCTCTTTGGTGAGCCCAGGTCAAATTATGAGCTGAAACTTTTTTTCTGAGCAAACTTCTTGAAAATGGCTGCAAACGGGTTTCACTCTGGGGGAAAGACGCTTGCAGGCCTTTCTGAGCGTTTCAGCGCCTTTTTTCAACACGCCGCTATTTGGTGAGCTATTGGCTTGAAAAAGGCTGCAAACGGCTTTGCAGGCCTCTTTGAGCTTTTCGGCTCGATTTCGCTAAAGTGCGCTTTTTGATGAGCCCAGGTGAAATTATGAGCTGAAATTTTTTTTCTGAGCAAAGTTCTTGAAAATAGCTGCAAACGGTTTTCACTCTGAGGAAAAAAACGCTTGCAGGCCCTTCGCAGCGTTTCGGCGCCATTTTTCAACAGGCCACTATTTGGTGAGCTATATCCTTGAAGAAGGCTGCAAACGGTTTTGCAGGCATCTCCGAGCATTTCGGGTCGATTTTGCTAAAGTCCGCTTTTTAGTGAGCCCAGGTCAACTTATGAGCTGCAATTTTTTTTCTGAGCAAACTTCTTAAAAATGACGGCAAACGGTTTTCAGTCTTGGGGAAAAACGGTCGCAGGCCTCTCT
The DNA here is from genome assembly GCF_052425735.1 of Oculina patagonica. NCBI lineage: Eukaryota > Metazoa > Cnidaria > Anthozoa > Scleractinia > Oculinidae > Oculina > Oculina patagonica. The sequence goes on from NC_135762.1 coordinate 18,836,514, forward strand.
GAGCGTTTCTGCTCGATTTTGCTAAAGTCCGCTTTTTGGTGAACCCAGGTCCAATTAACAGCTGACAATTTTTTCTGAGCAAACTTCTTGAAAATGGCTGCAAACGGTTTTCACTCTGGGGGAAAAACGCTTGCAGGCCTTTCTGTGCGTTTCGGCGCCTTTTTTCAACAGGCCGCTATTTGGTGAGCTATTGCCTTGAAAAAGGCTGCAAACGGCTTTGCAGGCCTCTCTGAGCGTTTCGGCTCGATTTTGCTAAAGTCCGCTTTTTGGTGAGCCCAGGTCAAATTATGAGCTGAAACTTTTTTTCTGAGCAAAGTTCTTGAAAATGGCTGCAAACGGTTTTCACTCTGGGGGAAAAACGCTTGCAGGCCTTTCTGAGCGTTTCGGCGCCTTTTTTCAACAGGCCGCTATTTGGTGAGCTATATCCTTGAAGAAGGCTGCAAACGGTTTTGCAGGCATCTCCGAGCATTTCGGGTCGATTTTGCTAAAGTCCGCTTTTTGGTGAGCCCAGGTCAACTTATGAGCTGCAATTTTTTTTCTGAGCAAACTTCTTAAAAATGACTGCAAACGGTTTTCAGTCTTGGGGAAAAACGGTCGCAGGCCTCTCTGAGCGTTTCTGCTCGATGTTGCTAAAGTCCGCTTTTTGGTGAGCCCAGGTCAAATTATGAGCTGCAATTTTTTTTCTGAGCAAACTTCTTGAAAATGACTGCAAACGGTTTTCAGTCTGGGGGAAAAACGGTTGCAGGCCTCTCTGAGCGTTACGGCTCGATTTTGCCAAAGTCCGCTTTTTGGTGAGCCCAGGTCAAATTATGAGCTGCAATTTTTTTTCTGAGCAAACTTCTTGAAAATGGCTGCAAACGGTTTTCAGTCTTGGGGAAAAACGGTTGCAGGTTTCTCTGAGCGTTACGGCTCGATGTTGCTAAAGTCCTCTTTTTGGTGAGCCCAGGTCAAATTATGAGCTGAAACTTTTTTTCTGAGCAAACTTCTTGAAAATGGCTGCAAACGGGTTTCACTCTGGGGGAAAGACGCTTGCAGGCCTTTCTGAGCGTTTCAGCGCCTTTTTTCAACACGCCGCTATTTGGTGAGCTATTGGCTTGAAAAAGGCTGCAAACGGCTTTGCAGGCCTCTTTGAGCTTTTCGGCTCGATTTCGCTAAAGTGCGCTTTTTGATGAGCCCAGGTGAAATTATGAGCTGAAATTTTTTTTCTGAGCAAAGTTCTTGAAAATAGCTGCAAACGGTTTTCACTCTGAGGAAAAAAACGCTTGCAGGCCCTTCGCAGCGTTTCAGCGCCTTTTTTCAACAGGCCGCTATTTGGTGAGCTATTGGCTTGAAAAAGGCTGCAAACGGCTTTGCAGGCCTCTTTGAGCTTTTCGGCTCGATTTCGCTAAAGTCCGCTTTTTGGTGAGCCCAGGTGAAATTATGAGCTGAAATTTTTTTCTGAGCAAACTTCTTGAAAATAGCTGCAAACGGTTTTCACTCTGAGGAAAAAAACGCTTGCAGGCCCTTCGCAGCGTTTCAGCGCCTTTTTTCAACACGCCGCTTTTTGGTGAGCTATTGGCTTGAAAAAGGCTGCAAACGGCTTTGCAGGCCTCTTTGAGCTTTTCGGCTCGATTTCGCTAAAGTGCGCTTTTTGATGTGCCCAGGTGAAATTATGAGCTGAAATTTTTTTTCTGAGCAAAGTTCTTGAAAATAGCTGCAAACGGTTTTCACTCTGGGGGAAAAACGCTTGCAGGCCTTTCTGAGCGTTTCGGCGCCTTTTTTCAACAGGCCGCTATTTGGTGAGCTATATCCTTGAAGAAGGCTGCAAACGGTTTTGCAGGCATCTCCGAGCATTTCGGGTCGATTTTGCTAAAGTCCGCTTTTTACTGAGCCCAGGTCAACTTATGAGCTGCAATTTTTTTCTGAGCAAACTTCTTAAAAATGACGGCAAACGGTTTTCAGTCTTGGGGAAAAACGGTCGCAGGCCTCTCTGAGCGTTTCTGCTCGATTTTGCTAAAGTCTGCTTTTTGGTGAGCCCAGGTCAAAATGGCTGCAATTTTTCTGAGCAAACTTCTTGAAAATGACTGCAAACGGTTTTCAGTCTGGGGGAAAAACGGTTGCAGGCCTCTCTGAGCGTTACGGCGCGATTTTGCTAAAGTCTGCTTTTTGGTGAGCCCAGGTCAAATTATGAGCTGCAATTTTTTTCTGAGCAAACTTCTTGAAAATGGCTGCAAACGGTTTTCAGTCTTGGGGAAAAACGGTTGCAGGCTTCTCTGAGCGTTACGGCTCGATGTTGCTAAAGTCCGCTCTTTGGTGAGCCCAGGTCAAATTATGAGCTGAAACTTTTTTTCTGAGCAAACTTCTTGAAAATGGCTGCAAACGGGTTTCACTCTGGGGGAAAGACGCTTGCAGGCCTTTCTGAGCGTTTCAGCGCCTTTTTTCAACACGCCGCTATTTGGTGAGCTATTGGCTTGAAAAAGGCTGCAAACGGCTTTGCAGGCCTCTTTGAGCTTTTCGGCTCGATTTCGCTAAAGTGCGCTTTTTGATGAGCCCAGGTGAAATTATGAGCTGAAATTTTTTTTCTGAGCAAAGTTCTTGAAAATAGCTGCAAACGGTTTTCACTCTGAGGAAAAAAACGCTTGCAGGCCCTTCGCAGCGTTTCGGCGCCATTTTTCAACAGGCCACTATTTGGTGAGCTATATCCTTGAAGAAGGCTGCAAACGGTTTTGCAGGCATCTCCGAGCATTTCGGGTCGATTTTGCTAAAGTCCGCTTTTTAGTGAGCCCAGGTCAACTTATGAGCTGCAATTTTTTTTCTGAGCAAACTTCTTAAAAATGACGGCAAACGGTTTTCAGTCTTGGGGAAAAACGGTCGCAGGCCTCTCTGAGCGTTTCTGCTCGATTTTGCTAAAGTCCGCTTTTTGGTGAACCCAGGTCCAATTAACAGCTGACAATTTTTTCTGAGCAAACTTCTTGAAAATAGCTGCAAACGGTTTTCACTCTGGGGGAAAAACGCTTGCAGGCCTTTCTGTGCGTTTCGGCGCCTTTCTTCAACAGGCCGCTATTTGGTAAGCTATTGCCTTGAAAAAGGCTGCAAACGGCTTTGCAGGCCTCTCTGAGCGTTTCGGCTCGATTTTGCTAAAGTCCGCTTTTTGGTGAGCCCAGGTCAAATTATGAGCTGAAACTTTTTTCCTGAGCAAAGTTCTTGAAAATGGCTGCAAACGGTTTTCACTCTGGGGGAAAAACGCTTGCAGGCCTTTCTGAGCGTTTCGGCGCCTTTTTTCAACAGGCCGCTATTTGGTGAGCTATATCCTTGAAGAAGGCTGCAAACGGTTTTGCAGGCCTCTCCGAGCATTTCGGGTCGATTTTGCTAAAGTCCGCTTTTTAGTGAGCCCAGGTCAATTATGAGCTGCAATTTTTTTCTGAGCAAACTTCTTAAAAATGACGGCAAACGGTTTTCAGTCTTGGGGAAAAACGGTCGCAGGCCTCTCTGAGCGTTTCTGCTCGATGTTGCTAAAGTCCGCTTTTTGGTGAGCCCAGGTCAAATTATGAGCTGCAATTTTTTTCTGAGCAAACTTCTTGAAAATGACTGCAAACGGTTTTCAGTCTGGGGGAAAAACGGTTGCAGGCCTCTCTGAGCGTTACGGCTCGATGTTGCCAAAGTCCGCTTTTTGGTGAGCCCAGGTCAAATTATGAGCTGCAATTTTTTTTCTGAGCAAACTTCTTGAAAATGGCTGCAAACGGTTTTCAGTCTTGGGGAAAAACGGTTGCAGGCTTCTCTGAGCGTTACGGCTCGATGTTGCTAAAGTCCGCTTTTTGGTGAGCCCAGGTCAAATTATGAGCTGAAACTTTTTTTCTGAGCAAACTTCTTGAAAATGGCTGCAAACGGGTTTCACTCTGGGGGAAAGACGCTTGCAGGCCTTTCTGAGCGTTTCAGCGCCTTTTTTCAACACGCCGCTATTTGGTGAGCTATTGGCTTGAAAAAGGCTGCAAACGGCTTTGCAGGCCTCTTTGAGCTTTTCGGCTCGATTTCGCTAAAGTGCGCTTTTTTGATGAGCCCAGGTGAAATTATGAGCTGAAATTTTTTTTCTGAGCAAAGTTCTTGAAAATAGCTGCAAACGGTTTTCACTCTGAGGAAAAAAACGCTTGCAGGCCCTTCGCAGCGTTTCGGCGCCTTTTTTCAACAGGCCGCTTTTTGGTGAGCTATTGGCTTGAAAAAGGCTGCAAACTGCTTTGCAGGCCTCTTTGAGCTTTTCGGCTCGATTTCGCTAAAGTGCGCTTTTTGGTGAGCCCAGGTGAAATTATGAGCTGAAATTTTTTTCTGAGCAAAGTTCTTGAAAATGGCTGCAAACGGTTTTCACTCTGAGGGAAAAAACGCTTGCAGGCCCTTCGCAGCGTTTCAGCGCCTTTTTTCAACACGCCGCTATTTGGTGAGCTATTGGCTTGAAAAAGGCTGCAAACGGCTTTGCAGGCCTCTTTGAGCTTTTCGGCTCGATTTCGCTAAAGTGCGCTTTTTGATGTGCCCAGGTGAAATTATGAGCTGAAATTTTTTTTCTGAGCAAAGTTCTTGAAAATAGCTGCAAACGGTTTTCACTCTGGGGGAAAAACGCTTGCAGGCCTTTCTGAGCGTTTCGGCGCCTTTTTTCAACAGGCCGCTATTTGGTGAGCTATATCCTTGAAGAAGGCTGCAAACGGTTTTGCAGGCATCTCCGAGCATTTCGGGTCGATTTTGCTAAAGTCCGCTTTTTAGTGAGCCCAGGTCAACTTATGAGCTGCAATTTTTTTTCTGAGCAAACTTCTTAAAAATGACGGCAAACGGTTTTCAGTCTTGGGGAAAAACGGTCGCAGGCCTCTCTGAGCGTTTCTGCTCGATTTTGCTAAAGTCCGCTTTTTGGTGAGCCCAGGTCAAATTATGAGCTGCAATTTTTTCCTGAGCAAACTTCTTGAAAATGACTGCAAACGGTTTTCAGTCTGGGGGAAAAACGGTTGCAGGCCTCTCTGAGCGTTACGGCTCGATGTTGCCAAAGTCCGCTTTTTGGTGAGCCCAGGTCAAATTATGAGCTGCAATTTTTTTACTGAGCAAACTTCTTGAAAATGGCTGCAAACGGTTTTCAGTCTTGGGGAAAAACGGTTGCAGGCCTCTCTGAGCGTTACGGCTCGATGTTGCTAAAGTCCTTTTTTTGGTGAGCCCAGGTCAAATTATGAGCTGAAACTTTTTTTCTGAGCAAACTTCTTGAAAATGGCTGCAAACGGGTTTCACTCTGGGGGAAAGACGCTTGCAGGCCTTTCTGAGCGTTTCAGCGCCTTTTTTCAACACGCCGCTATTTGGTGAGCTATTGGCTTGAAAAAGGCTGCAAACGGCTTTGCAGGCCTCTTTGAGCTTTTCGGCTCGATTTCGCTAAAGTGCGCTTTTTGATGAGCCCAGGTGAAATTATGAGCTGAAATTTTTTTTCTGAGCAAAGTTCTTGAAAATAGCTGCAAACGGTTTTCACTCTGAGGAAAAAAACGCTTGCAGGCCCTTCGCAGCGTTTCAGCGCCTTTTTTCAACACGCCGCTATTTGGTGAGCTATTGGCTTGAAAAAGGCTGCAAACGGCTTTGCAGGCCTCTTTGAGCTTTTCGGCTCGATTTCGCTAAAGTGCGCTTTTTGATGTGCCCAGGTGAAATTATGAGCTGAAATTTTTTTTTCTGAGCAAAGTTCTTGAAAATAGCTGCAAACGGTTTTCACTCTGAGGAAAAAAACGCTTGCAGGCCCTTCGCAGCGTTTCGGCGCCATTTTTCAACAGGCCACTATTTGGTGAGCTATATCCTTGAAGAAGGCTGCAAACGGTTTTGCAGGCATCTCCGAGCATTTCGGGTCGATTTTGCTAAAGTCCGCTTTTTAGTGAGCCCAGGTCAACTTATGAGCTGCAATTTTTTTTCTGAGCAAACTTCTTAAAAATGACTGCAAACGGTTTTCAGTCTGGGGGAAAAACGGTTGCAGGCCTCTCTGAGCGTTACGGCTCGATTTTGCCAAAGTCCGCTTTTTGGTGAGCCCAGGTCAAATTATGAGCTGCAATTTTTTTTCTGAGCAAACTTCTTGAAAATGGCTGCAAACGGTTTTCAGTCTTGGGGAAAAACGGTTGCAGGCTTCTCTGAGCGTTACGGCTCGATGTTGCTAAAGTCCGCTTTTTGGTGAGCCCAGGTCAAATTATGAGCTGAAACTTTTTTTCTGAGCAAACTTCTTGAAAATGGCTGCAAACGGGTTTCACTCTGGGGGAAAGACGCTTGCAGGCCTTTCTGAGCGTTTCAGCGCCTTTTTTCAACACGCCGCTATTTGGTGAGCTATTGGCTTGAAAAAGGCTGCAAACGGCTTTGCAGGCCTCTTTGAGCTTTTCGGCTCGATTTCGCTAAAGTGCGCTTTTTGATGAGCCCAGGTGAAATTATGAGCTGAAATTTTTTTTCTGAGCAAAGTTCTTGAAAATAGCTGCAAACGGTTTTCACTCTGAGGAAAAAAACGCTTGCAGGCCCTTCGCAGCGTTTCAGCGCCTTTTTTCAACACGCCGCTATTTGGTGAGCTATTGGCTTGAAAAAGGCTGCAAACGGCTTTGCAGGCCTCTTTGAGCTTTTCGGCTCGATTTCGCTAAAGTGCGCTTTTTGATGAGCCCAGGTCAAATTATGAGCTGAAATTTTTTTTCTGAGCAAACTTCTTGAAAATGGCTGCAAACGGTTTTCACTCTGGGGGAAAAACGCTTGCAGGCCTTTCGGAGCGTTTCAGCGCCTTTTTTCAACACGCCGCTATTTGGTGAGCTATTGGCTTGAAAAAGGCTGCAAACGGCTTTGCAGGCCTCTTTGAGCTTTTCGGCTCGATTTCGCTAAAGTGCGCTTTTTGATGTGCCCAGGTGAAATTATGAGCTGAAATTTTTTTTCTGAGCAAAGTTCTTGAAAATAGCTGCAAACGGTTTTCACTCTGAGGAAAAAAACGCTTGCAGGCCCTTCGCAGCGTTTCGGCGCCATTTTTCAACAGGCCACTATTTGGTGAGCTATATCCTTGAAGAAGGCTGCAAACGGTTTTGCAGGCATCTCCGAGCATTTCGGGTCGATTTTGCTAAAGTCCGCTTTTTAGTGAGCCCAGGTCAACTTATGAGCTGCAATTTTTTTTCTGAGCAAACTTCTTAAAAATGACTGCAAACGGTTTTCAGTCTGGGGGAAAAACGGTTGCAGGCCTCTCTGAGCGTTACGGCTCGATTTTGCCAAAGTCCGCTTTTTGGTGAGCCCAGGTCAAATTATGAGCTGCAATTTTTTTTCTGAGCAAACTTTTTGAAAATGGCTGCAAACGGTTTTCAGTCTTGGGGAAAAACGGTTGCAGGTTTCTCTGAGCGTTACGGCTCGATGTTGCTAAAGTCCGCTTTTTGGTGAGCCCAGGTCAAATTATGAGCTGAAACTTTTTTTCTGAGCAAACTTCTTGAAAATGGCTGCAAACGGGTTTCACTCTGGGGGAAAGACGCTTGCAGGCCTTTCTGAGCGTTTCAGCGCCTTTTTTCAACACGCCGCTATTTGGTGAGCTATTGGCTTGAAAAAGGCTGCAAACGGCTTTGCAGGCCTCTTTGAGCTTTTCGGCTCGATTTCGCTAAAGTGCGCTTTTTTGATGAGCCCAGGTGAAATTATGAGCTGAATTTTTTTTTCTGAGCAAAGTTCTTGAAAATAGCTGCAAACGGTTTTCACTCTGAGGAAAAAAACGCTTGCAGGCCCTTCGCAGCGTTTCAGCGCCTTTTTTCAACAGCGCCGCCGGCGGCCGCTTTTTGGTGAGGGGGGGGGGGGGGCCGCGGGGCTATTGGCTTGAAAAAGGCTGCAAACGGCTTTGCAGGCCTCTTTGAGCTTTTCGGCTCGATTTCGCTAAAGTGCGCTTTTTGATGAGCCCAGGTGAAATTATGAGCTGAAATTTTTTTTCTGAGCAAAGTTCTTGAAAATAGCTGCAAACGGTTTTCACTCTGAGGAAAAAAACGCTTGCAGGCCCTTCGCAGCGTTTCGGCGCCATTTTTCAACAGGCCACTATTTGGTGAGCTATATCCTTGAAGAAGGCTGCAAACGGTTTTGCAGGCATCTCCGAGCATTTCGGGTCGATTTTGCTAAAGTCCGCTTTTTAGTGAGCCCAGGTCAACTTATGAGCTGCAATTTTTTTTCTGAGCAAACTTCTTAAAAATGACGGCAAACGGTTTTCAGTCTTGGGGAAAAACGGTCGCAGGCCTCTCTGAGCGTTTCTGCTCGATTTTGCTAAAGTCCGCTTTTTGGTGAACCCAGGTCCAATTAACAGCTGACAATTTTTTCTGAGCAAACTTCTTGAAAATGGCTGCAAACGGTTTTCACTCTGGGGGAAAAACGCTTGCAGGCCTTTCTGTGCGTTTCGGCGCCTTTTTTCAACAGGCCGCTATTTGGTGAGCTATTGCCTTGAAAAAGGCTGGAAACGGCTTTGCAGGCCTCTCTGAGCGTTTCGGCTCGATTTTGCTAAAGTCCGCTTTTTGGTGAGCCCAGGTCAAATTATGAGCTGAAACTTTTTTTCTGAGCAAAGTTCTTGAAAATGGCTGCAAACGGTTTTCACTCTGGGGGAAAAACGCTTGCAGGCCTTTCTGAGCGTTTCGGCGCCTTTTTTCAACAGGCCGCTATTTGGTGAGCTATATCCTTGAAGAAGGCTGCAAACGGTTTTGCAGGCATCTTCGAGCATTTCGGGTCGATTTTGCTAAAGTCCGCTTTTTAGTGAGCCCAGGTCAACTTATGAGCTGCAATTTTTTTTCTGAGCAAACTTCTTAAAAATGACGGCAAACGGTTTTGAGTCTTGGGGAAAAACGGTCGCAGGCCTCTCTGAGCGTTTTTGCTCGATGTTGCTAAAGTCTGCTTTTTGGTGAGCCCAGGTCAAACTATGAGCTGCAATTTTTTTCTGAGCAAACTTCTTGAAAATGACTGCAAACGGTTTTCAGTCTGGGGGAAAAACGGTTGCAGGCCTCTCTGAGCGTTACGGCGCGATTTTGCCAAAGTCCGCTTTTTGGTGAGCCCAGGTCAAATTATGAGCTGCAATTTTTTTTCTGAGCAAACTTCTTGAAAATGGCTGCAAACGGTTTTCAGTCTTGGGGAAAAACGGTTGCAGGTTTCTCTGAGCGTTACGGCTCGATGTTGCTAAAGTCCGTTTTTTGGTGAGCCCAGGTCAAATTATGAGCTGAAACTTTTTTTCTGAGCAAACTTCTTGAAAATGGCTGCAAACGGGTTTCACTCTGGGGGAAAGACGCTTGCAGGCCTTTCTGAGCGTTTCAGCGCCTTTTTTCAACACGCCGCTATTTGGTGAGCTATTGGCTTGAAAAAGGCTGCAAACGGCTTTGCAGGCCTCTTTGAGCTTTTCGGCTCGATTTCGCTAAAGTGCGCTTTTTGATGAGCCCAGGTGAAATTATGAGCTGAAATTTTTTTTCTGAGCAAAGTTCTTGAAAATAGCTGCAAACGGTTTTCACTCTGAGGAAAAAAACGCTTGCAGGCCCTTCGCAGCGTTTCGGCGCCATTTTTCAACAGGCCACTATTTGGTGAGCTATATCCTTGAAGAAGGCTGCAAACGGTTTTGCAGGCATCTCCGAGCATTTCGGGTCGATTTTGCTAAAGTCCGCTTTTTAGTGAGCCCAGGTCAACTTATGAGCTGCAATTTTTTTTCTGAGCAAACTTCTTAAAAATGACGGCAAACGGTTTTCAGTCTTGGGGAAAAACGGTCGCAGGCCTCTCTGAGCGTTTCTGCTCGATTTTGCTAAAGTCCGCTTTTTGGTGAACCCAGGTCCAATTAACAGCTGACAATTTTTTCTGAGCAAACTTCTTGAAAATGGCTGCAAACGGTTTTCACTCTGGGGGAAAAACGCTTGCAGGCCTTTCTGTGCGTTTCGGCGCCTTTTTTCATCAGGCCGCTATTTGGTGAGCTATTGCCTTGAAAAAGGCTGCAAACGGCTTTGCAGGCCTCTCTGAGCGTTTCGGCTCGATTTTGCTAAAGTCCGCTTTTTGGTGAGCCCAGGTCAAATTATGAGCTGAAACTTTTTTCCTGAGCAAAGTTCTTGAAAATGGCTGCAAACGGTTTTTACTGTGGGGGAAAAACGCTTGCAGGCCTTTCTGAGCGTTTCGGCGCCTTTTTTCAACAGGCCGCTATTTGGTGAGCTATTTCCTTGAAGAAGGCTGCAAACGGTTTTGCAGGCCTCTCCGAGCATTTCGGGTCGATTTTGCTAAAGTCCGCTTTTTAGTGAGCCCAGGTAATTATGAGCTGCATTTTTCTGAGCTAAAATGACGGCAACGGTTTCAGTTTGGGGAATGCAGGCCTCTCTGAGCGTTTCTGCTGTTTAATTGTTTTTGGTGAGCCCAGGTCAAATTATGAGCTGCAATTTTTTTCTGAGCAAACTTCTTGAAAATGACTGCAAACGGTTTTCAGTCTGGGGGAAAAACGGTTGCAGGCCTCTCTGAGCGTTACGGCTCGATGTTGCCAAAGTCCGCTTTTTGGTGAGCCCAGGTCAAATTATGAGCTGCAATTTTTTTTCTGAGCAAACTTCTTGAAAATGGCTGCAAACGGTTTTCAGTCTTGGGGAAAAACGGTTGCAGGTTTCTCTGAGCGTTACGGCTCGATGTTGCTAAAGTCCTTTTTTTGGTGAGCCCAGGTCAAATTATGAGCTGAAACTTTTTTTCTGAGCAAACTTCTTGAAAATGGCTGCAAACGGGTTTCACTCTGGGGGAAAGACGCTTGCAGGCCTTTCTGAGCGTTTCAGCGCCTTTTTTCAACACGCCGCTATTTGGTGAGCTATTGGCTTGAAAAAGGCTGCAAACGGCTTTGCAGGCCTCTTTGAGCTTTTCGGCTCGATTTCGCTAAAGTGCGCTTTTTGATGAGCCCAGGTGAAATTATGAGCTGAAATTTTTTTTCTGAGCAAAGTTCTTGAAAATAGCTGCAAACGGTTTTCACTCTGAGGAAAAAAACGCTTGCAGGCCCTTCGCAGCGTTTCGGCGCCATTTTTCAACAGGCCACTATTTGGTGAGCTATATCCTTGAAGAAGGCTGCAAACGGTTTTGCAGGCATCTCCGAGCATTTCGGGTCGATTTTGCTAAAGTCCGCTTTTTAGTGAGCCCAGGTCAACTTATGAGCTGCAACTTTTTTTCTGAGCAAACTTCTTGAAAATGACTGCAAACGGTTTTCAGTCTGGGGGAAAAACGGTTGCAGGCCTCTCTGAGCGTTTCGGCTCGATTTTGCCAAAGTCCGCTTTTTGGTGAGCCTAGGTCAAATTATGAGCTGCAATTTTTTTTCTGAGCAAACTTCTTGAAAATGGCTGCAAACGGTTTTCAGTCTTGGGGAAAAGCGGTTGCAGGCCTCTCTGAGCGTTACGGCTCGATGTTGCTAAAGTCCTCTTTTTGGTGAGCCCAGGTCAAATTATGAGCTGAAACTTTTTTTCTGAGCAAACTTCTTGAAAATGGCTGCAAACGGGTTTCACTCTGGGGGAAAGACGCTTGCAGGCCTCTCTGAGCGTTTCAGCGCCTTTTTTCAACACGCCGCTATTTGGTGAGCTATTGGCTTGAAAAAGGCTGCAAACGGCTTTGCAGGCCTCTTTAAGCTTTTCGGCTCGATTTCGCTAAAGTGCGCTTTTTGGTGAGCCCAGGTGAAATTATGAGCTGAAATTTTTTTTCTGAGCAAAGTTCTTGAAAATAGCTGCAAACGGTTTTCACTCTGAGGGAAAAAACGCTTGCAGGCCCTTCGGAGCGTTTCAGCGCCTTTTTTCAACACGCCGCTATTTGGTGAGCTATTGGCTTGAAAAAGGCTGCAAACGGCTTTGCAGGCCTCTTTGAGCTTTTCGGCTCGATTTCGCTAAAGTGCGCTTTTTGATGTGCCCAGGTGAAATTATGAGCTGAAATTTTTTTTCTGAGCAAAGTTCTTGAAAATAGCTGCAAACGGTTTTCACTCTGAGGAAAAAAACGCTTGCAGGCCCTTTGCAGCGTTTCGGCGCCATTTTTCAACAGGCCACTATTTGGTGAGCTATATCCTTGAAGAAGGCTGCAAACGGTTTTGCAGGCATCTCCGAGCATTTCGGGTCGATTTTGCTAAAGTCCGCTTTTTAGTGAGCCCAGGTCAACTTATGAGCTGCAATTTTTTTTCTGAGCAAACTTCTTAAAAATGACGGCAAACGGTTTTCAGTCTTGGGGAAAAACGGTCGCAGGCCTCTCTGAGCGTTTCTGCTCGATTTTGCTAAAGTCCGCTTTTTGGTGAACCCAGGTCCAATTAACAGCTGACAATTTTTTCTGAGCAAACTTCTTGAAAATGGCTGCAAACGGTTTTCACTCTGGGGGAAAAACGCTTGCAGGCCTTTCTGTGCGTTTTGGCGCCTTTTTTCAACAGGCCGCTATTTGGTGAGCTATTGCCTTGAAAAAGGCTGGAAACGGCTTTGCAGGCCTCTCTGAGCGTTTCGGATCGATTTTGCTAAAGTCCGCTTTTTGGTGAGCCCAGGTCATATTTTGAGCTGAAACTTTTTTCCTGAGCAAAGTTCTTGAAAATGGCTGCAAACGGTTTTCACTCTGGGGGAAAAACGCTTGCAGGCCTTTCTGAGCGTTTCGGCGCCTTTTTTCAACAGGCCGCTATTTGGTGAGCTATATCCTTGAAGAAGGCTGCAAACGGTTTTGCAGGCATCTCCGAGCATTTCGGGTCGATTTTGCTAAAGTCCGCTTTTTACTGAGCCCAGGTCAACTTATGAGCTGCAATTTTTTTTCTGAGCAAACTTCTTAAAAATGACGGCAAACGGTTTTCAGTCTTGGGGAAAAACGATCGCAGGCCTCTCTGAGCGTTTCTGCTCGATGTTGCTAAAGTCCGCTTTTTGGTGAGCCCAGGTCAAACTATGAGCTGCAATTTTTTTCTGAGCAAACTTCTTGAAAATGACTGCAAACGGTTTTCAGTCTGGGGGAAAAACGGTTGCAGGCCTCTCTGAGCGTTACGGCTCGATGTTGCCAAAGTCCGCTTTTTGGTGAGCCCAGGTCAAATTATGAGCTGCAATTTTTTTTCTGAGCAAACTTCTTGAAAATGGCTGCAAACGGTTTTCAGTCTTGGGGAAAAACGGTTGCAGGCTTCTCTGAGCGTTACGGCTCGATGTTGCTAAAGTCCTTTTTTTGGTGAGCCCAGGTCAAATTATGAGCTGAAACTTTTTTTCTGAGCAAACTTCTTGAAAATGGCTGCAAACGGGTTTCACTCTGGGGGAAAGACGCTTGCAGGCCTTTCTGAGCGTTTCAGCGCCTTTTTTCAACACGCCGCTATTTGGTGAGCTATTGGCTTGAAAAAGGCTGCAAACGGCTTTGCAGGCCTCTTTGAGCTTTTCGGCTCGATTTCGCTAAAGTGCGCTTTTTGATGAGCCCAGGTGAAATTATGAGCTTAAATTTTTTTTCTGAGCAAAGTTCTTGAAAATAGCTGCAAACGGTTTTCACTCTGAGGAAAAAAACGCTTGCAGGCCCTTCGCAGCGTTTCAGCGCCTTTTTTCAACACGCCGCTATTTGGTGAGCTATTGGCTTGAAAAAGGCTGCAAACGGCTTTGCAGGCCTCTTTGAGCTTTTACGCTCGATTTCGCTAAAGTGCGCTTTTTGAAGTGCCCAGGTGAAATTATGAGCTGAAATTTTTTTTCTGAGCAAAGTTCTTGAAAATAGCTGCAAACGGTTTTCACTCTGAGGAAAAAAAACGCTTGCAGGCCCTTCGCAGCGTTTCGGCGCCATTTTTCAACAGGCCACTATTTGGTGAGCTATATCCTTGAAGAAGGCTGCAAACGGTTTTGCAGGCATCTCCGAGCATTTCAGCGCCTTTTTTCAACACGCCGCTATTTGGTGAGCTATTGGCTTGAAAAAGGCTGCAAACGGCTTTGCAGGCCTCTCTGAGCGTTTCTGCTCGATTTGGCTAAAGTCCGCTTTTTGGTGAACCCAGGTCAAATTAACAGCTGACAATTTTTTTCTGAGCAAACTTCTTGAAAATGGCTGCAAACGGTTTTCACTCTGGGGGAAAAACGCTTGCAGGCCTCTCTGAGCGTTACGGCTCGATGTTGCTAAAGTCCGCTTTTTGGTGAGCCCAGGTCAAATTATGAGCTGAAACTTTTTTTCTGAGCAAAGATCTTGAAAATGGCTGCAAACGGTTTTCACTCTGGGAGAAAAACGCTTGCAGGCCTTTCACAGCGTTTCGGCGCCTTTTATCAACAGGCCGCCATTTGGTGAGCTACTTCCTTGAAGAAGGCTGCAAACGGTTTTGCAGGCCTCTCTGAGCGTTTACGGCGCGATTTTGCTAAAGTGTGCTTTTTGGTGAGCCCAGGTAAAATTAGGAGCTGCAATTTTTTTTCTGAGCAAACTTCTTGAAAATGGCTGCAAACGGTTTTTTCTCTGGGGGAAAAACGCTTGCAGGCCTTTTATGTGCGTTTCGGCGCCTTTTTTCAACAGGCCGCTTTTTGGTGAGCTATTGCCTTGAAAAAGGCTGGAAACGGCTTTGCAGGCCTCTCTGAGCGTTTCGGCGCGATTTTGCTAAAGTCCGCTTTTTGGTGAGCCCAGGTGAAATTATGAGCTGAAATTTTTTTTCTGAGCAAAGTTCTTGAAAATAGCTGCAAACGGTTTTCACTCTGAGGAAAAAAACGCTTGCAGGCCCTTCGCAGCGTTTCGGCGCCATTTTTCAACAGGCCACTATTTGGTGAGCTATATCCTTGAAGAAGGCTGCAAACGGTTTTGCAGGCATCTCCGAGCATTTCGGGTCGATTTTGCTAAAGTCCGCTTTTTAGTGAGCCCAGGTCAACTTATGAGCTGCAATTTTTTTTCTGAGCAAACTTCTTAAAAATGAACTCAAACGGTTTTCAGTCTGGGGGAAAAACGGTTGCAGGCCTCTCTGAGCGTTACGGCTCGATTTTGCTAAAGTCCGCTTTTTGGTGACCCCAGGTCAAATTATGAGCTGCAATTTTTTTTCTGAGCAAACTTCTTGAAAATGGCTGCAAACGGTTTTAGGTCTTAGGGAAAAACGGTTGCAGGCCTCTCTGAGCGTTACGGCTCGATGTTGCCAAAGTCCGCTTTTTGGTGAGCCCAGGTCAAATTATGAGCTGCAATTTTTTTTTTGAGCAAACTTCTTGAAAATGGCTGCAAACGGGTTTCACTCTGGGGGAAAGACGCTTGCAGGCCTTTCTGAGCGTTTCAGCGCCTTTTTTCAACACGCCGCTATTTGGTGAGCTATTGGCTTGAAAAAGGCTGCAAACGGCTTTGCAGGCCTCTTTGAGCTTTTCGGCTCGATTTCGCTAAAGTGCGGTTTTTGATGAGCCCAGGTGAAATTATGAGCTGAAATTTTTTTTTCTGAGCAAAGTTCTTGAAAATAGCTGCAAACGGTTTTCACTCTGAGGAAAAAAACGCTTGCAGGCCCTTCGCAGCGTTTCGGCGCCATTTTTCAACAGGCCACTATTTGGTGAGCTATATCCTTGAAGAAGGCTGCAAACGGTTTTGCAGGCATCTCCGAGCATTTCGGGTCGATTTTGCTAAAGTCCGCTTTTTAGTGAGCCCAGGTCAACTTATGAGCTGCAATTTTTTTTCTGAGCAAACTTCTTAAAAATGACTGCAAACGGTTTTCAGTCTTGGGGAAAAACGGTCGCAGGCCTCTCTGAGCGTTTCTGCTCGATTTTGCTAAAGTCCGCTTTTTGGTGAGCCCAGGTCAAATTATGAGCTGCAATTTTTTTCTGAGCAAACTTCTTGAAAATGACTGCAAACGGTTTTCAGTCTTGGGGAAAAACGGTTGCAGGCCTCTCTGAGCGTTACGGCTCGATGTTGCCAAAGTCCGCTTTTTGGTGAGCCCAGGTCAAATTATGAGCTGCAATTTTTTTTCTGAGCAAACTTCTTGAAAATGGCTGCAAACGGTTTTCAGTCTTTGGGAAAAACTGTTGCAGGCCTCTCTGAGCGTTACGGCTCGATGTTGCTAAAGTCCGCTTTTTGGTGAGCCCAGGTCAAATTATGAGCTGAAACTTTTTTTCTGAGCAAACTTCTTGAAAATGGCTGCAAACGGGTTTCACTCTGGGGGAAAGACGCTTGCAGGCCTCTCTGAGCGTTTCAGCGCCTTTTTTCAACACGCCGCTTTTTGGTGAGCTATTGCCTTGAAAAAGGCTGGAAACGGCTTTGCAGGCCTCTCTGAGTGTTACGGCGCGATTTTGCTAAAGTCTGCTTTTTGGTGAGCCCAGGTGAAATTATGAGCTGAAATTTTTTTTCTGAGCAAAGTTCTTGAAAATAGCTGCAAACGGTTTTCACTCTGAGGAAAAAAACGCTTGCAGGCCCTTCGCAGCGTTTCGGCGCCATTTTTCAACAGGCCACTATTTGGTGAGCTATATCCTTAAAGAAGGCTGCAAACGGTTTTGCAGGCATCTCCGAGCATTTCGGGTCGATTTTGCTAAAGTCCGCTTTTTAGTGAGCCCAGGTCAACTTATGAGCTGCAATTTTTTTTCTGAGCAAACTTCTTAAAAATGACTGCAAACGGTTTTCAGTCTGGGGGAAAAACGGTTGCAGGCTTCTCTGAGCGTTACGGCTCGATGTTGCTAAAGTCCGCTTTTTGGTGAGCCCAGGTCAAATTATGAGCTGCAATTTTTTTTCTGAGCAAACTTCTTGAAAATGGCTGCAAACGGTTTTCACTCTGGGGGAAAAACGCTTGCAGGCCTTTCTGAGCGTTTCGGCGCCTTTTTTCAACAGGCCGCTATTTGGTGAGCTATTGCCTTGAAAAAGGCTGCAAACGGCTTTGCAGGCCTCTCTTAGCTTTTCGGCTCGATTTTGCTAAAGTCTGCTTTTTGGTGAGCCCAGGTGAAATTATGAGCTGAAATTTTTTTTCTGAGCAAAGTTCTTGAAAATAGCTGCAAACGGTTTTCACTCTGAGGAAACAAAACGCTTGCAGGCCCTTCGCAGCGTTTCGGCGCCATTTTTCAACAGGCCACTATTTGGTGAGCTATATCCTTGAAGAAGGCTGCAAACGGTTTTGCAGGCATCTCCGAGCATTTCGGGTCGATTTTGGTAAAGTCCGCTTTTTAGTGAGCCCAGGTCAACTTATGAGCTGCAATTTTTTTTCTGAGCAAACTTCTTAAAAATGACGGCAAACGGTTTTCAGTCTTGGGGAAAAACGGTCGCAGGCCTCTCTGAGCGTTTCTGCTCGATTTTGCTAAAGTCCGCTTTTTGGTGAACCCAGGTCCAATTAACAGCTGACAATTTTTTCTGAGCAAACTTCTTGAAAATAGCTGCAAACGGTTTTCACTCTGGGGGAAAAACGCTTGCAGGCCTTTCTGTGCGTTTCGGCGCCTTTTTTCAACAGGCCGCTATTTGGTGAGCTATTGCCTTGAAAAAGGCTGGAAACGGCTTTGCAGGCCTCTCTGAGCGTTTCGGATCGATTTTGCTAAAGTCCGCTTTTTGGTGAGCCCAGGTCAAATTTTGAGCTGAAACTTTTTTTCTGAGCAAAGTTCTTGAAAATGGCTGCAAACGGTTTTCACTCTGGGGGAAAAACGCTTGCAGGCCTTTCTGAGCGTTTCGGCGCCTTTTTTCAACAGGCCGCTATTTGGTGAGCTATTGCCTTGAAAAAGGCTGCAAACGGCTTTGCAGGCCTCTTTGAGCGTTTCGGCTCGATTTTGCATAAGTCTGCTTTTTGGTGAGCGCAGGTCAAATTATGAGCTGCAATTTTTTTCTGAGCAAACTCCTTGAAAATGACTGCAAACAGTTTTCAGTCTGGGGGAAAAACAGTTGCAGGCCTCTCTGAGCGTTACGGCTCGATGTTGCGAAAGTCCGCTTTTTGGTGAGCCTAGGTCAAATTATGAGCTGCAATTTTTTTTCTGACCAAACCTCTTGAAAATGGCTGCAAACGGTTTTCAGTCTTGGGGAAAAACGGTTGCAGGCCTCTCTGAGCGTTACGGCTCGATGTTGCCAAAGTCCGCTTTTTGGTGAGCCCAGGTCAAATTATGAGCTGCAATTTTTTTTCTGAGCAAACCTCTTGAAAATGGCTGCAAACGGTTTTCAGTCTTTGGGAAAAACTGTTGCAGGCCTCCTGAGCGTTACGGCTCGATGTTGCTAAAGTCCGCTTTTTGGTGAGCCCAGGTCAAATTATGAGCTGAAACTTTTTTTCTGAGCAAACTTCTTGAAAATGGCTGCAAACGGGTTTCACTCTGGGGGAAAGACGCTTGCAGGCCTCTCTGAGCGTTTCAGCGCCTTTTTTCAACACGCCGCTTTTTGGTGAGCTATTGGCTTGAAAAAGGCTGCAAACGGCTTTGCAGGCCTCTCTGAGCGTTTCTGCTCGATTTTGCTAAAGTCCGCTTTTTGGTGAACCCAGGTCAAATTAACAGCTGACAATTTTTTTCTGAGCAAACTTCTTGAAAATAGCTGCAAACTGTTTTCACTCTGGGGGAAAAACGCTTGCAGGCCTCTCTGAGCGTTACGGCTCGATGTTGCTAAAGTCCGCTTTTTGGTGAGCCCAGGTCAAATTATGAGCTGAAACTTTTTTTCTGAGCAAATATCTTGAAAATGGCTGCAAACGGTTTTCACTCTGGGGAAAAAACGCTTGCAGGCCTTTCACAGCGTTTCGGCGCCTTTTTTCAACAGGCCGCCATTTGGTGAGCTACTTCCTTGAAGAAGGCTGCAAACGGTTTTGCAGGCCTCTCTGAGCGTTTACGGCGCGATTTTGCTAAAGTCTGCTTTTTGGTGAGCCCAGATAAATTTATGAGCTGCAATTTTTTTCTGAGCAAACTTCTTGAAAATGACTGCAAACGGTTTTTACTCTGGGGGAAAAACGCTTGCAGGCCTTTCTGTGCGTTTCGGCGCCTTTTTTCAACAGGCCGCTTTTTGGTGAGCTATTGCCTTGAAAAAGGCTGGAAACGGCTTTGCAGGCCTCTCTGAGTGTGACGGCGCGATTTTGCTAAAGTCTGCTTTTTGGTGAGCCCAGGTGAAATTATGAGCTGAAATTTTTTTTCTGAGCAAAGTTCTTGAAAATAGCTGCAAACGGTTTTCACTCTGAGGAAAAAAACGCTTGCAGGCCCTTCGCAGCGTTTCGGCGCCATTTTTCAACAGGCCACTATTTGGTGAGCTATATCCTTAAAGAAGGCTGCAAACGGTTTTGCAGGCATCTCCGAGCATTTCGGGTCGATTTTGCTAAAGTCCGCTTTTTAGTGAGCCCAGGTCAACTTATGAGCTGCAATTTTTTTTCTGAGCAAACTTCTTAAAAATGACTGCAAACGGTTTTCAGTCTGGGGGAAAAACGGTTGCAGGCCTCTCTGAGCGTTACGGCTCGATGTTGCCAAAGTCCGCTTTTTGGTGAGCCCAGGTCAAATTATGAGCTGCAATTTTTTTTCTGAGCAAACTTCTTGAAAATGACTGCAAACGGGTTTTACTCTGGGGGAAAGACGCCTGCAGGCCTTTCTGAGCGTTTCGGCGCCTTTTTTCAACAGGCCGCTTTTTGGTGAGCTATTGCCTTGAAAAAGGCTGGAAACGGCTTTGCAGGCCTCTCTTAGTGTGACGGCGCGATTTTGCTAAAGTCTGCTTTTTGGTGAGCCCAGGTGAAATTATGAGCTGAAATTTTTTTTCTGAGCAAAGTTCTTGAAAATAGCTGCAAACGGTTTTCACTCTGAGGAAACAAAACGCTTGCAGGCCCTTCGCAGCGTTTCGGCGCCATTTTTCAACAGGCCACTATTTGGTGAGCTATATCCTTGAAGAAGGCTGCAAACGGTTTTGCAGGCATCTCCGAGCATTTCGGGTCGATTTTGCTAAAGTCCGCTTTTTACTGAGCCCAGGTCAACTTATGAGCTGCAATTTTTTTTCTGAGCAAACTTCTTAAAAATGACGGCACACGGTTTTCAGTCTTGGGGAAAAACGGTCGCAGGCCTCTCTGAGCGTTTCTGCTCGATTTTGCTAAAGTCCGCTTTTTGGTGAACCCAGGTCCAATTAACAGCTGACAATTTTTTTCTGAGCAAACTTCTTGAAAATAGCTGCAAACTGTTTTCACTCTGCGGGAAAAACGCTTGCAGGCCTTTCTGTGCGTTTCGGCGCCTTTCTTCAACAGGCCGCTATTTGGTAAGCTATTGCCTTGAAAAAGGCTGGAAACGGCTTTGCAGGCCTCTCTGAGCGTTTCAGATCGATTTTGCTAAAGTCCGCTTTTTGGTGAGCCCAGGTCATATTTTGAGCTGAAACTTTTTTCCGGGGCAAAGTTCTTCAAAACGGCTGGAAACGGTTTTCACTCTGGGGGAAAAACGCTTGCAGGCCTTTCTGAGCGTTGCGGCGCCTTTTTTCAACAGGCCGCTATTTGGAAAGCTATTGCCTTGAAAAACGCTGCAAACGGCTTTGCAGGCCTCTTTGAGCGTTTCGGCTCGATTTTGCATAAGTCTGCTTTTTGGTGAGCGCAGGTCAAATTATGAGCTGCAATTTTTTTCTGAGCAAACTCCTTGAAAATGACTGCAAACAGTTTTCAGTCTGGGGGAAAAACAGTTGCAGGCCTCTCTGAGCGTTACGGCTCGATGTTGCGAAAGTCCGCTTTTTGGTGAGCCTAGGTCAAATTATGAGCTGCAATTTTTTTCTGACCAAACCTCTTGAAAATGGCTGCAAACGGTTTTCAGTCTTGGGGAAAAACGGTTGCAGGCCTCTCTGAGCATTACGGCTCGATGTTGCCAAAGTCCGCTTTTTGGTGAGCCCAGGTCAAATTATGAGCTGCAATTTTTTTTCTGAGCAAACCTCTTGAAAATGGCTGCAAACGGTTTTCAGTCTTTGGGAAAAACTGTTGCAGGCCTCTCTGAGCGTTACGGCTCGATGTTGCTAAAGTCCGCTTTTTGGTGAGCCCAGGTCAAATTATGAGCTGAAACTTTTTTTCTGAGCAAACTTCTTGAAAATGGCTGCAAACGGGTTTCACTCTGGGGGAAAGACGCTTGCAGGCCTCTCTGAGCGTTTAAGCGCCTTTTTTCAACACGCCGCTTTTTGGTGAGCTATTGGCTTGAAAAAGGCTGCAAACGGCTTTGCAGGCCTCTCTGAGCGTTTCTGCTCGATTTTGCTAAAGTCCGCTTTTTGGTGAACCCAGGTCAAATTAACAGCTGACAATTTTTTCTGAGCAAACTTTTTGAAAATAGCTGCAAACTGTTTTCACTCTGGGGGAAAAACGCTTGCAGGCCTCTCTGAGCGTTACGGCTCGATGTTGCTAAAGTCCGCTTTTTGGTGAGCCCAGGTCAAATTATGAGATGAAACTTTTTTTCTGAGCAAATATCTTGAAAATGGCTGCAAACGGTTTTCACTCTGGGGAAAAAACGCTTGCAGGCCTTTCACAGCGTTTCGGCGCCTTTCTTCAACAGGCCGCCATTTGGTGAGCTACTTCCTTGAAGAAGGCTGCAAACGGTTTTGCAGGCCTCTCTGAGCGTTTACGGCGCGATTTTGCTAAAGTCTGCTTTTTGGTGAGCCCAGATAAATTTAGAAGCTGCAATTTTTTTTCTGAGCAAACTTCTTGAAAATGACTGCAAACGGTTTTTACTCTGGGGGAAAAACGCCTGCAGGCCTTTCTGTGCGTTTCGGCGCCTTTTTTCAACAGGCCGCTTTTTGGTGAGCTATTGCCTTGAAAAAGGCTGGAAACGGCTTTGCAGGCCTCTCTGAGTGTGACGGCGCGATTTTGCTAAAGTCTGCTTTTTTGGTGAGCCCAGGTGAAATTATGAGCTGAAATTTTTTTTCTGAGCAAAGTTCTTGAAAATAGCTGCAAACGGTTTTCACTCTGAGGAAAAAAAACGCTTGCAGGCCCTTCGCAGCGTTTCGGCGCCATTTTTCAACAGGCCACTATTTGGTGAGCTATATCCTTAAAGAAGGCTGCAAACGGTTTTGCAGGCATCTCCGAGCATTTCGGGTCGATTTTGCTAAAGTCCGCTTTTTACTGAGCCCAGGTCAACTTATGAGCTGCAATTTTTTTTCTGAGCAAACTTCTTAAAAATGACTGCAAACGGTTTTCAGTCTGGGGGAAAAACGGTTGCAGGCCTCTCTGAGCGTTACGGCTCGATGTTGCCAAAGTCCGCTTTTTGGTGAGCCCAGGTCAAATTATGAGCTGCAATTGTTTTTCTGAGCAAACTTCTTGAAAATGGCTGCAAACGGTTTTCAGTCTTGGGGAAAAACGGTTGCAGGCCTCTCTGAGCGTTACGGCTCGATGTTGCCAAAGTCCGCTTTTTGGTGAGCCCAGGTCAAATTATGAGCTGCAATTTTTTTTCTGAGCAAAGTTCTTGAAAATGGCTGCAAACGGGTTTCACTCTGGGGGAAAGACGCTTGCAGGCCTTTCTGAGCGTTTCAGCGCCTTTTTTTAACACGCCGCTTTTTGGTGAGCTATTGGCTTGAAAAAGGCTGCAAACGGCTTTGCAGGCCTCTTTGAGCTTTTCGGCTCGATTTCGCTAAAGTGCGCTTTTTGATGAGCCAAGGTGAAATTATGAGCTGAAATTTGTTTTCTGAGCAAAGTTCTTGAAAATAGCTGCAAACGGTTTTCACTCTGAGGAAAAAAACGCTTGCAGGCCCTTCGCAGCGTTTCAGCGCCTTTTTTCAACACGCCGCTTTTTGGTGAGCTATTGGCTTGAAAAAGGCTGCAAACGGCTTTGCAGGCCTCTTTGAGCTTTTCGGCTCGATTTCGCTAAAGTGCGCTTTTTGATGAGCCAAGGTGAAATTATGAGCTGAAATTTGTTTTCTGAGCAAAGTTCTTGAAAATAGCTGCAAACGGTTTTCACTCTGAGGAAAAAAACGCTTGCAGGCCCTTCGCAGCGTTTCAGCGCCTTTTTTCAACACGCCGCTTTTTGGTGAGCTATTGGCTTGAAAAAGGCCGCAAACGGCTTCGCAGGCCTCTTTGAGCTTTTCGGCTCGATTTCGCTTAAGTGCGCTTTTTGATGAGCCCAGGTCAACTTATGAGCTGCAATTTTTTTTCTGATCAAACTTCTTAAAAATGACGGCAAACGGTTTTCAGTCTTGGGGAAAAACGGTCGCAGGCCTCTCTGAGCGTTTCTGCTCGATTTTGCTAAAGTCCGCTTTTTGGTGAACCCAGGTCAAATTAACAGCTGACAATTTTTTCTGAGCAAACTTCTTGAAAATAGCTGCAAAGTGTTTTCACTCTGGGGTAAAAACGCTTGCAGGCCTTTTGCAGCATTTCGCCGCCTTTTTTCAACAGGCCGCAATTTGGAGAGCTATTGCCTTGAAAAAGGCTGCAAACAATTTTGCAGGCCTCTCTGAGCGTTACGGCTCGATGTTGCTAAAGTCCGCTTTTTGGTGAGCCCAGGTCAAATTATGAGCTGAAACTTTTTTCTGAGCAAAGATCTTGAAAATGGCTGCAAACGGTTTTCACCCTTAGGGAAAAACGCTTGCAGGCCTTTCTGTGCGTTTCGGCGCCTTTTTTCAACAGGCCGCTATTTGGTGACCTATTGCCTTGAAAAAGGCTGGAAACGGCTTTGCAGGCCTCTCTGAGTGTTACGGCGCGATTTTGCTAAAGTCTGCTTTTTAGTGAGCCCAGGTCAAATTACTTAAAATGCCTACAAAAAAGGGCTCCAAACAAGGGCGGAAAAAAACATTTCAAGTTTTTCAAATTGCTATAAATAATTTTATTCCAATCCCCATGGTGCACTGATTAATTACCACACCTTTAAAGCATTCTATATTCACACCTTTGACAATAGAGCCAAAAAAACCATTAAAAAGGGCCCAAAGGACGGGGAAACCATTTCAACTTTTTCAAATGGTCAAAAATGGTTTTATCAATCCCAGGGTGCACTGATTAATTTCCACACCTTTTAAGTGATGGGGGGGGGGGGGGGGGGGGGGGGGGGGGGGGGGGGGGGGGGGGGGGGGGGGGGGGGGGGGGGGGGGGGGGGGGGGGGGGGGGGGGGGGGGGGGGGGGGGGGGGGGGGGGGGGGGGGGGGGGGGGGGGGGGGGGGGGGGGGGGGGGGGGGGGGGGGGGGGGGGGGGGGGGGGGGGGGGTCTATATTCACACCTTTGACAATAAAGCCAAAAACCCATCAAAAAGGGGCCCAAACAAGGGCGGGAAACCATTTCAACTTTTTCAAATGGCTAAAAATGGTTTTATTCGAATCCCCAGGGTGCACTGATTAATTTCCACACCTTTTTAAGTGATTCTATATTCACACCTTTGACAATAAAGCCAAAAACCCATCAAAAAGGGGCCCAAACAAGGGCGGGAAACCATTTCAACTTTTTCAAATGGCTAAAAATGGTTTTATTCGAATCCCCAGGGTGCACTGATTAATTTCCACACCTTTTTAAGTGATTCTATATTCACACCTTTGACAATAAAGCCAAAAACCCATCAAAAAGGGGCCCAAACAAGGGCGGGAAACCATTTCAACTTTTTCAAATGGCTAAAAATGGTTTTATTCGAATCCCCAGGGTGCACTGATTAATTTCCACACCTTTTTAAGTGATTCTATATTCACACCTTTGACAATAAAGCCAAAAACCCATCAAAAAGGGGCCCAAACAAGGGCGGGAAACCATTTCAACTTTTTCAAATGGCTAAAAATGGTTTTATTCGAATCCCCAGAATGCACTGATTAATTTCCACACCTTTTTAAGTGATTCTATATTCACACCTTTGACAATAAAGCCAAAAACCCATCAAAAAGGGGCCCAAACAAGGGCGGGAAACCATTTCAACTTTTTCAAATGGCTAAAAATGGTTTTATTCGAATCCCCAGGGTGCACTGATTAATTTCCACACCTTTTTAAGTGATTCTATATTCACACCTTTGACAATAAAGCCAAAAACCCATCAAAAAGGGGCCCAAACAAGGGCGGGAAACCATTTCAACTTTTTCAAATGGCTAAAAATGGTTTTATTCGAATCCCCAGGGTGCACTGATTAATTTCCACACCTTTTTAAGTGATTCTATATTCACACCTTTGACAATAAAGCCAAAAACCCATCAAAAAGGGGCCCAAACAAGGGCGGGAAACCATTTCAACTTTTTCAAATGGCTAAAAATGGTTTTATTCGAATCCCCAGGGTGCACTGATTAATTTCCACACCTTTTTAAGTGATTCTATATTCACACCTTTGACAATAAAGCCAAAAACCCATCAAAAAGGGGCCCAAACAAGGGCGGGAAACCATTTCAACTTTTTCAAATGGCTAAAAATGGTTTTATTCGAATCCCCAGGGTGCACTGATTAATTTCCACACCTTTTTAAGTGATTCTATATTCACACCTTTGACAATAAAGCCAAAAACCCATCAAAAAGGGGCCCAAACAAGGGCGGGAAACCATTTCAACTTTTTCAAATGGCTAAAAATGGTTTTATTCGAATCCCCAGGGTGCACTGATTAATTTCCACACCTTTTTAAGTGATTCTATATTCACACCTTTGACAATAAAGCCAAAAACCCATCAAAAAGGGGCCCAAACAAGGGCGGGAAACCATTTCAACTTTTTCAAATGGCTAAAAATGGTTTTATTCGAATCCCCAGGGTGCACTGATTAATTTCCACACCTTTTTAAGTGATTCTATATTCACACCTTTGACAATAAAGCCAAAAACCCATCAAAAAGGGGCCCAAACAAGGGCGGGAAACCATTTCAACTTTTTCAAATGGCTAAAAATGGTTTTATTCGAATCCCCAGGGTGCACTGATTAATTTCCACACCTTTTTAAGTGATTCTATATTCACACCTTTGACAATAAAGCCAAAAACCCATCAAAAAGGGGCCCAAACAAGGGCGGGAAACCATTTCAACTTTTTCAAATGGCTAAAAATGGTTTTATTCGAATCCCCAGGGTGCACTGATTAATTTCCACACCTTTTTAAGTGATTCTATATTCACACCTTTGACAATAAAGCCAAAAACCCATCAAAAAGGGGCCCAAACAAGGGCGGGAAACCATTTCAACTTTTTCAAATGGCTAAAAATGGTTTTATTCGAATCCCCAGGGTGCACTGATTAATTTCCACACCTTTTTAAGTGATTCTATATTCACACCTTTGACAATAAAGCCAAAAACCCATCAAAAAGGGGCCCAAACAAGGGCGGGAAACCATTTCAACTTTTTCAAATGGCTAAAAATGGTTTTATTCGAATCCCCAGGGTGCACTGATTAATTTCCACACCTTTTTAAGTGATTCTATATTCACACCTTTGACAATAAAGCCAAAAACCCATCAAAAAGGGGCCCAAACAAGGGCGGGAAACCATTTCAACTTTTTCAAATGGCTAAAAATGGTTTTATTCGAATCCCCAGGGTGCACTGATTAATTTCCACACCTTTTTAAGTGATTCTATATTCACACCTTTGACAATAAAGCCAAAAACCCATCAAAAAGGGGCCCAAACAAGGGCGGGAAACCATTTCAACTTTTTCAAATGGCTAAAAATGGTTTTATTCGAATCCCCAGGGTGCACTGATTAATTTCCACACCTTTTTAAGTGATTCTATATTCACACCTTTGACAATAAAGCCAAAAACCCATCAAAAAGGGGCCCAAACAAGGGCGGGAAACCATTTCAACTTTTTCAAATGGCTAAAAATGGTTTTATTCGAATCCCCAGGGTGCACTGATTAATTTCCACACCTTTTAAAGTGATTCTATATTCACACCTTTGACAATAAAGCCAAAAACCCATCAAAAAGGGGCCCAAACAAGGGCGGGAAACCATTTCAACTTTTTCAAATGGCTAAAAATGGTTTTATTCGAATCCCCAGGGTGCACTGATTAATTTCCACACCTTTTTAAGTGATTCTATATTCACACCTTTGACAATAAAGCCAAAAACCCATCAAAAAGGGGCCCAAACAAGGGCGGGAAACCATTTCAACTTTTTCAAATGACTAAAAATGGTTTTATTCGAATCCCCAGGATGCACTGATTAATTTCCACACCTTTTTAAGTGATTCTATATTCACACCTTTGACAATAAAGCCAAAAACCCATCAAAAAGGGGCCCAAACAAGGGCGGGAAACCATTTCAACTTTTTCAAATGGCTAAAAATGGTTTTATTCGAATTCCCAGGGTGCACTGATTAATTTCCACACCTTTTTAAGTGATTCTATATTCACACCTTTGACAATAAAGCCAAAAACCCATCAAAAAGGGGCCCAAACAAGGGCGGGAAACCATTTCAACTTTTTCAAATGGCTAAAAATGGTTTTATTCGAATCCCCAGGGTGCACTGATTAATTTCCACACCTTTTTAAGTGATTCTATATTCACACCTTTGACAATAAAGCCAAAAACCCATCAAAAAGGGGCCCAAACAAGGGCGGGAAACCATTTCAACTTTTTCAAATGGCTAAAAATGGTTTTATTCGAATCCCCAGGGTGCACTGATTAATTTCCACACCTTTTTAAGTGATTCTATATTCACACCTTTGACAATAAAGCCAAAAACCCATCAAAAAGGGGCCCAAACAAGGGCGGGAAACCATTTCAACTTTTTCAAATGGCTAAAAGTGGTTTTATTCGAATCCCCAGAATGCACTGATTAATTTCCAGACCTTTTTAAGTGATTCTATATTCACACCTTTGACAATAAAGCCAAAAACCCATCAAAAAGGGGCCCAAACAAGGGCGGGAAACCATTTCAACTTTTTCAAATGGCTAAAAATGGTTTTATTCGAATCCCCAGAATGCACTGATTAATTTCCACACCTTTTTAAGTGATTCTATATTCACACCTTTGACAATAAAGCCAAAAACCCATCAAAAAGGGGCCCAAACAAGGGCGGGAAACCATTTCAACTTTTTCAAATGGCTAAAAATGGTTTTATTCGAATCCCCAGGGTGCACTGATTAATTTCCACACCTTTTTAAGTGATTCTATATTCACACCTTTGACAATAAAGCCAAAAACCCATCAAAAAGGAGCCCAAACAAGGGCGGGAAACCATTTCAACTTTTTCAAATGGCTAAAAATGGTTTTATTCGAATCCCCAGGGTGCACTGATTAATTTCCACACCTTTTTAAGTGATTCTATATTCACACCTTTGACAATAAAGCCAAAAACCCATCAAAAAGGGGCCCAAACAAGGGCGGGAAACCATTTCAACTTTTTCAAATGGCTAAAAATGGTTTTATTCGAATCCCCAGAATGCACTGATTAATTTCCACACCTTTTTAAGTGATTCTATATTCACACCTTTGACAATAAAGCCAAAAACCCATCAAAAAGGGGCCCAAACAAGGGCGGGAAACCATTTCAACTTTTTCAAATGGCTAAAAATGGTTTTATTCGAATCCCCAGGGTGCACTGATTAATTTCCACACCTTTTTAAGTGATTCTATATTCACACCTTTGACAATAAAGCCAAAAACCCATCAAAAAGGGGCCCAAACAAGGGCGGGAAACCATTTCAACTTTTTCAAATGGCTAAAAATGGTTTTATTCGAATCCCCAGGGTGCACTGATTAATTTCCACACCTTTTTAAGTGATTCTATATTCACACCTTTGACAATAAAGCCAAAAATCCATCAAAAAGGAGCCCAAACAAGGGCGGGAAACCATTTCAACTTTTTCAAATGGCTAAAAATGGTTTTATTCGAATCCCCAGGGTGCACTGATTAATTTCCACACCTTTTTAAGTGATTCTATATTCACACCTTTGACAATAAAGCCAAAAACCCATCAAAAAGGGGCCCAAACAAGGGCGGGAAACCATTTCAACTTTTTCAAATGGCTAAAAATGGTTTTATTCGAATCCCCAGGAGGCACTGATTAATTTCCACACCTTTTTAAGTGATTCTATATTCACACCTTTGACAATAAAGCCAAAAACCCATCAAAAAGGGGCCCAAACAAGGGCGGGAAACCATTTCAACTTTTTCAAATGGCTAAAAATGGTTTTATTCGAATCCCCAGGGTGCACTGATTAATTTCCACACCTTTTTAAGTGATTCTATATTCACACCTTTGACAATAAAGCCAAAAACCCATCAAAAAGGGGCCCAAACAAGGGCGGGAAACCATTTCAACTTTTTCAAATGGCTAAAAATGGTTTTATTCGAATCCCCAGGGTGCACTGATTAATTTCCACACCTTTTTAAGTGATTCTATATTCACACCTTTGACAATAAAGCCAAAAACCCATCAAAAAGGGGCCCAAACAAGGGCGGGAAACCATTTCAACTTTTTCAAATGGCTAAAAATGGTTTTATTCGAATCCCCAGGGTGCACTGATTAATTTCCACACCTTTTTAAGTGATTCTATATTCACACCTTTGACAATAAAGCCAAAAACCCATCAAAAAAGAGCCCCTAAAAAGGGCTGGGAAACCATTTCAACTTTTTCAAATGGCTAAAAATGGTTTTATTCGAATCCCCAGGGTGCACTGATTAATTTCCACACCTTTTTAAGTGATTCTATATTCACACCTTTGACAATAAAGCCAAAAACCCATCAAAAAGGGGCCCAAACAAGGGCGGGAAACCATTTCAACTTTTTCAAATGGCTAAAAATGGTTTTATTCGAATCCCCAGGGTGCACTGATTAATTTCCACACCTTTTTAAGTGATTCTATATTCACACCTTTGACAATAAAGCCAAAAACCCATCAAAAAGGGGCCCAAACAAGGGCGGGAAACCATTTCAACTTTTTCAAATGGCTAAAAATGGTTTTATTCGAATCCCCAGAAGGCACTGATTAATTTCCACACCTTTTAAAGTGATTCTATATTCACACCTTTGACAATAAAGCCAAAAACCCATCAAAAAGGGGCCCAAACAAGGGCGGGAAACCATTTCAACTTTTTCAAATGGCTAAAAATGGTTTTATTCGAATCCCCAGGGTGCACTGATTAATTTCCACACCTTTTTAAGTGATTCTATATTCACACCTTTGACAATAAAGCCAAAAACCCATCAAAAAGGGGCCCAAACAAGGGCGGGAAACCATTTCAACTTTTTCAAATGGCTAAAAATGGTTTTATTCGAATCCCCAGGGTGCACTGATTAATTTCCACACCTTTTTAAGTGATTCTATATTCACACCTTTGACAATAAAGCCAAAAACCCATCAAAAAGGGGCCCAAACAAGGGCGGGAAACCATTTCAACTTTTTCAAATGGCTAAAAATGGTTTTATTCGAATCCCCAGGGTGCACTGATTAATTTCCACACCTTTTTAAGTGATTCTATATTCACACCTTTGACAATAAAGCCAAAAACCCATCAAAAAGGGGCCCAAACAAGGGCGGGAAACCATTTCAACTTTTTCAAATGGCTAAAAATGGTTTTATTCGAATCCCCAGGGTGCACTGATTAATTTCCACACCTTTTAAAGTGATTCTATATTCACACCTTTGACAATAAAGCCAAAAACCCATCAAAAAGGGGCCCAAACAAGGGCGGGAAACCATTTCAACTTTTTCAAATGGCTAAAAATGGTTTTATTCGAATCCCCAGGGTGCACTGATTAATTTCCACACCTTTTTAAGTGATTCTATATTCACACCTTTGACAATAAAGCCAAAAACCCATCAAAAAGGGGCCCAAACAAGGGCGGGAAACCATTTCAACTTTTTCAAATGACTAAAAATGGTTTTATTCGAATCCCCAGGATGCACTGATTAATTTCCACACCTTTTTAAGTGATTCTATATTCACACCTTTGACAATAAAGCCAAAAACCCATCAAAAAGGGGCCCAAACAAGGGCGGGAAACCATTTCAACTTTTTCAAATGGCTAAAAATGGTTTTATTCGAATCCCCAGGGTGCACTGATTAATTTCCACACCTTTTTAAGTGATTCTATATTCACACCTTTGACAATAAAGCCAAAAACCCATCAAAAAGGGGCCCAAACAAGGGCGGGAAACCATTTCAACTTTTTCAAATGGCTAAAAATGGTTTTATTCGAATCCCCAGGGTGCACTGATTAATTTCCACACCTTTTTAAGTGATTCTATATTCACACCTTTGACAATAAAGCCAAAAACCCATCAAAAAGGGGCCCAAACAAGGGCGGGAAACCATTTCAACTTTTTCAAATGGCTAAAAATGGTTTTATTCGAATCCCCAGGGTGCACTGATTAATTTCCACACCTTTTTAAGTGATTCTATATTCACACCTTTGACAATAAAGCCAAAAACCCATCAAAAAGGGGCCCAAACAAGGGCGGGAAACCATTTCAACTTTTTCAAATGGCTAAAAGTGGTTTTATTCGAATCCCCAGAATGCACTGATTAATTTCCAGACCTTTTTAAGTGATTCTATATTCACACCTTTGACAATAAAGCCAAAAACCCATCAAAAAGGGGCCCAAACAAGGGCGGGAAACCATTTCAACTTTTTCAAATGGCTAAAAATGGTTTTATTCGAATCCCCAGAATGCACTGATTAATTTCCACACCTTTTTAAGTGATTCTATATTCACACCTTTGACAATAAAGCCAAAAACCCATCAAAAAGGGGCCCAAACAAGGGCGGGAAACCATTTCAACTTTTTCAAATGGCTAAAAATGGTTTTATTCGAATCCCCAGGGTGCACTGATTA
The DNA here is from genome assembly GCF_052425735.1 of Oculina patagonica. Classification (NCBI taxonomy): domain Eukaryota; kingdom Metazoa; phylum Cnidaria; class Anthozoa; order Scleractinia; family Oculinidae; genus Oculina; species Oculina patagonica. The sequence continues at coordinate 18,867,958 of NC_135762.1, forward strand.
ATTTCCACACCTTTTTAAGTGATTCTATATTCACACCTTTGACAATAAAGCCAAAAACCCATCAAAAAGGAGCCCAAACAAGGGCGGGAAACCATTTCAACTTTTTCAAATGGCTAAAAATGGTTTTATTCGAATCCCCAGGGTGCACTGATTAATTTCCACACCTTTTTAAGTGATTCTATATTCACACCTTTGACAATAAAGCCAAAAACCCATCAAAAAGGGGCCCAAACAAGGGCGGGAAACCATTTCAACTTTTTCAAATGGCTAAAAATGGTTTTATTCGAATCCCCAGGGGGCACTGATTAATTTCCACACCTTTTTAAGTGATTCTATATTCACACCTTTGACAATAAAGCCAAAAACCCATCAAAAAGGGGCCCAAACAAGGGCGGGAAACCATTTCAACTTTTTCAAATGGCTAAAAATGGTTTTATTCGAATCCCCAGGGTGCACTGATTAATTTCCACACCTTTTTAAGTGATTCTATATTCACACCTTTGACAATAAAGCCAAAAACCCATCAAAAAGGGGCCCAAACAAGGGCGGGAAACCATTTCAACTTTTTCAAATGGCTAAAAATGGTTTTATTCGAATCCCCAGGGTGCACTGATTAATTTCCACACCTTTTTAAGTGATTCTATATTCACACCTTTGACAATAAAGCCAAAAACCCATCAAAAAGGAGCCCTAAAAAGGCGGGAAACCATTTCAACTTTTTCAAATGGCTAAAAATGGTTTTATTCGAATCCCCAGGGTGCACTGATTAATTTCCACACCTTTTTAAGTGATTCTATATTCACACCTTTGACAATAAAGCCAAAAACCCATCAAAAAGGGGCCCAAACAAGGGCGGGAAACCATTTCAACTTTTTCAAATGGCTAAAAATGGTTTTATTCGAATCCCCAGAAGGCACTGATTAATTTCCACACCTTTTTAAGTGATTCTATATTCACACCTTTGACAATAAAGCCAAAAACCCATCAAAAAGGGGCCCAAACAAGGGCGGGAAACCATTTCAACTTTTTCAAATGGCTAAAAATGGTTTTATTCGAATCCCCAGGGTGCACTGATTAATTTCCACACCTTTTTAAGTGATTCTATATTCACACCTTTGACAATAAAGCCAAAAACCCATCAAAAAGGGGCCCAAACAAGGGCGGGAAACCATTTCAACTTTTTCAAATGGCTAAAAATGGTTTTATTCGAATCCCCAGGGTGCACTGATTAATTTCCACACCTTTTTAAGTGATTCTATATTCACACCTTTGACAATAAAGCCAAAAACCCATCAAAAAGGGGCCCAAACAAGGGCGGGAAACCATTTCAACTTTTTCAAATGGCTAAAAATGGTTTTATTCGAATCCCCAGGGTGCACTGATTAATTTCCACACCTTTTTAAGTGATTCTATATTCACACCTTTGACAATAAAGCCAAAAACCCATCAAAAAAGAGCCCCTAAAAAGGGCTGGGAAACCATTTCAACTTTTTCAAATGGCTAAAAATGGTTTTATTCGAATCCCCAGGGTGCACTGATTAATTTCCACACCTTTTTAAGTGATTCTATATTCACACCTTTGACAATAAAGCCAAAAACCCATCAAAAAGGGGCCCAAACAAGGGCGGGAAACCATTTCAACTTTTTCAAATGGCTAAAAATGGTTTTATTCGAATCCCCAGAATGCACTGATTAATTTCCACACCTTTTTAAGTGATTCTATATTCACACCTTTGACAATAAAGCCAAAAACCCATCAAAAAGGGGCCCAAACAAGGGCGGGAAACCATTTCAACTTTTTCAAATGGCTAAAAATGGTTTTATTCGAATCCCCAGGATGCACTGATTAATTTCCACACCTTTTTAAGTGATTCTATATTCACACCTTTGACAATAAAGCCAAAAACCCATCAAAAAGGGGCCCAAACAAGGGCGGGAAACCATTTCAACTTTTTCAAATGGCTAAAAATGGTTTTATTCGAATCCCCAGGGTGCACTGATTAATTTCCACACCTTTTTAAGTGATTCTATATTCACACCTTTGACAATAAAGCCAAAAACCCATCAAAAAGGGGCCCAAACAAGGGCGGGAAACCATTTCAACTTTTTCAAATGGCTAAAAATGGTTTTATTCGAATCCCCAGGGTGCACTGATTAATTTCCACACCTTTTTAAGTGATTCTATATTCACACCTTTGACAATAAAGCCAAAAACCCATCAAAAAGGGGCCCAAACAAGGGCGGGAAACCATTTCAACTTTTTCAAATGGCTAAAAATGGTTTTATTCGAATCCCCAGGGTGCACTGATTAATTTCCACACCTTTTTAAGTGATTCTATATTCACACCTTTGACAATAAAGCCAAAAACCCATCAAAAAGGGGCCCAAACAAGGGCGGGAAACCATTTCAACTTTTTCAAATGGCTAAAAATGGTTTTATTCGAATCCCCAGGGTGCACTGATTAATTTCCACACCTTTTTAAGTGATTCTATATTCACACCTTTGACAATAAAGCCAAAAACCCATCAAAAAGGGGCCCAAACAAGGGCGGGAAACCATTTCAACTTTTTCAAATGGCTAAAAATGGTTTTATTCGAATCCCCAGGGTGCACTGATTAATTTCCACACCTTTTTAAGTGATTCTATATTCACACCTTTGACAATAAAGCCAAAAACCCATCAAAAAGGGGCCCAAACAAGGGCGGGAAACCATTTCAACTTTTTCAAATGGCTAAAAATGGTTTTATTCGAATCCCCAGGGTGCACTGATTAATTTCCACACCTTTTTAAGTGATTCTATATTCACACCTTTGACAATAAAGCCAAAAACCCATCAAAAAGGGGCCCAAACAAGGGCGGGAAACCATTTCAACTTTTTCAAATGGCTAAAAATGGTTTTATTCGAATCCCCAGAATGCACTGATTAATTTCCACACCTTTTTAAGTGATTCTATATTCACACCTTTGACAATAAAGCCAAAAACCCATCAAAAAGGGGCCCAAACAAGGGCGGGAAACCATTTCAACTTTTTCAAATGGCTAAAAATGGTTTTATTCGAATCCCCAGAATGCACTGATTAATTTCCACACCTTTTTAAGTGATTCTATATTCACACCTTTGACAATAAAGCCAAAAACCCATCAAAAAGGGGCCCAAACAAGGGCGGGAAACCATTTCAACTTTTTCAAATGGCTAAAAATGGTTTTATTCGAATCCCCAGGGTGCACTGATTAATTTCCACACCTTTTTAAGTGATTCTATATTCACACCTTTGACAATAAAGCCAAAAACCCATCAAAAAGGAGCCCTAAAAAGGCGGGAAACCATTTCAACTTTTTCAAATGGCGAAAAATGGTTTTATTCGAATCCCCAGGGTGCACTGATTAATTTCCACACCTTTTTAAGTGATTCTATATTCACACCTTTGACAATAAAGCCAAAAACCCATCAAAAAGGGGCCCAAACAAGGGCGGGAAACCATTTCAACTTTTTCAAATGGCTAAAAATGGTTTTATTCGAATCCCCAGAAGGCACTGATTAATTTCCACACCTTTTTAAGTGATTCTATATTCACACCTTTGACAATAAAGCCAAAAACCCATCAAAAAGGGGCCCAAACAAGGGCGGGAAACCATTTCAACTTTTTCAAATGGCTAAAAATGGTTTTATTCGAATCCCCAGGGTGCACTGATTAATTTCCACACCTTTTTAAGTGATTCTATATTCACACCTTTGACAATAAAGCCAAAAACCCATCAAAAAGGGGCCCAAACAAGGGCGGGAAACCATTTCAACTTTTTCAAATGGCTAAAAATGGTTTTATTCGAATCCCCAGGGTGCACTGATTAATTTCCACACCTTTTTAAGTGATTCTATATTCACACCTTTGACAATAAAGCCAAAAACCCATCAAAAAGGGGCCCAAACAAGGGCGGGAAACCATTTCAACTTTTTCAAATGGCTAAAAATGGTTTTATTCGAATCCCCAGGGTGCACTGATTAATTTCCACACCTTTTTAAGTGATTCTATATTCACACCTTTGACAATAAAGCCAAAAACCCATCAAAAAGGGGCCCAAACAAGGGCGGGAAACCATTTCAACTTTTTCAAATGGCTAAAAATGGTTTTATTCGAATCCCCAGGGTGCACTGATTAATTTCCACACCTTTTTAAGTGATTCTATATTCACACCTTTGACAATAAAGCCAAAAACCCATCAAAAAGGGGCCCAAACAAGGGCGGGAAACCATTTCAACTTTTTCAAATGGCTAAAAATGGTTTTATTCGAATCCCCAGGGTGCACTGATTAATTTCCACACCTTTTTAAGTGATTCTATATTCACACCTTTGACAATAAAGCCAAAAACCCATCAAAAAGGGGCCCAAACAAGGGCGGGAAACCATTTCAACTTTTTCAAATGGCTAAAAATGGTTTTATTCGAATCCCCAGGGTGCACTGATTAATTTCCACACCTTTTTAAGTGATTCTATATTCACACCTTTGACAATAAAGCCAAAAACCCATCAAAAAGGGGCCCAAACAAGGGCGGGAAACCATTTCAACTTTTTCAAATGGCTAAAAATGGTTTTATTCGAATCCCCAGGGTGCACTGATTAATTTCCACACCTTTTTAAGTGATTCTATATTCACACCTTTGACAATAAAGCCAAAAACCCATCAAAAAGGGGCCCAAACAAGGGCGGGAAACCATTTCAACTTTTTCAAATGGCTAAAAATGGTTTTATTCGAATCCCCAGGGTGCACTGATTAATTTCCACACCTTTTTAAGTGATTCTATATTCACACCTTTGACAATAAAGCCAAAAACCCATCAAAAAGGGGCCCAAACAAGGGCGGGAAACCATTTCAACTTTTTCAAATGGCTAAAAATGGTTTTATTCGAATCCCCAGGGTGCACTGATTAATTTCCACACCTTTTTAAGTGATTCTATATTCACACCTTTGACAATAAAGCCAAAAACCCATCAAAAAGGGGCCCAAACAAGGGCGGGAAACCATTTCAACTTTTTCAAATGGCTAAAAATGGTTTTATTCGAATCCCCAGGGTGCACTGATTAATTTCCACACCTTTTTAAGTGATTCTATATTCACACCTTTGACAATAAAGCCAAAAACCCATCAAAAAGGGGCCCAAACAAGGGCGGGAAACCATTTCAACTTTTTCAAATGGCTAAAAATGGTTTTATTCGAATCCCCAGGGTGCACTGATTAATTTCCACACCTTTTTAAGTGATTCTATATTCACACCTTTGACAATAAAGCCAAAAACCCATCAAAAAGGGGCCCAAACAAGGGCGGGAAACCATTTCAACTTTTTCAAATGGCTAAAAATGGTTTTATTCGAATCCCCAGGGTGCACTGATTAATTTCCACACCTTTTTAAGTGATTCTATATTCACACCTTTGACAATAAAGCCAAAAATCCATCAAAAAGGAGCCCCTAAAAAGCCGGGAAACCATTTCAACTTTTTCAAATGGCGAAAAATGGTTTTATTCGAATCCCCAGGGTGCACTGATTAATTTCCACACCTTTTTAAGTGATTCTATATTCACACCTTTGACAATAAAGCCAAAAACCCATCAAAAAGGGGCCCAAACAAGGGCGGGAAACCATTTCAACTTTTTCAAATGGCTAAAAATGGTTTTATTCGAATCCCCAGAATGCACTGATTAATTTCCACACCTTTTTAAGTGATTCTATATTCACACCTTTGACAATAAAGCCAAAAACCCATCAAAAAGGGGCCCAAACAAGGGCGGGAAACCATTTCAACTTTTTCAAATAGCTAAAAATGGTTTTATTCGAATCCCCAGGGTGCAACGATTAATTTCCACACCTTTTCAAGTGATTCTATATTCACACCTTTGACAATAAAGCCAAAAACCCATCAAAAAGGGGCCCAAACAAGGGCGGGAAACCATTTCAACTTTTTCAAATGGCTAAAAATGGTTTTATTCGAATTCCCAGGGTGCACTGATTAATTTCCACACCTTTTTAAGTGATTCTATATTCCCACCTTTGACAATAAAGCCAAAAACCCATCAAAAAGGGGCCCAAACAAGGGCGGGAAACCATTTCAACTTTTTCAAATGGCTAAAAATGGTTTTATTCGAATCCCCAGGGTGCACTGATTAACTTCCACACCTTTTTAAGTGATTCTATATTCACACCTTTGACAATAAAGCCAAAAACCCATCAAAAAGGGGCCCAAACAAGGGCGGGAAACCATTTCAACTTTTTCAAATGGCTAAAAATGGTTTTATTCGAATCCCCAGGGTGCACTGACTAATTTCCACACCTTTTTAAGTGATTCTATATTCACACCTTTGACAATAAAGCCAAAAACCCATCAAAAAGGGGCCCAAACAAGGGCGAGAAACCATTTGAACTTTTTCAAATGGCTAAAAATGGTTTAGCTTCTCAATGTTCTTGTTAAGTGTGAATTCGCTGTCAGAAGAGATTTTATTCTTATGCTTCCGTTATAGATAAGCTAAAAAAGCGTTTTCAAGTTACATGAAGCAAAAGTAACATGGGAATTTTCTTCCTTTCATATTTAAAAACTGGAAAACGGGGGAGAGGGATTTGCACCTCTTTGAAGCCGTAGCCGCTGTAAGCTGTCAATATAGTCGGGAATTTGACTAAAAATTTTCAATTGGCCGGGGGTTTGCGCTGGGGGGGTGGAGGCATGGGTGGTTTTGGAATTGACTGATACATTAAGGCAGGACATGAGTGAAATTTTTTAAAGCCAAGTTTTTTTTTCACTGGAAATGGAGGGTTGTTGTTTTTAAAGGCCCTTTTTAGTGGAGCTTGTGATTATGGTGCTTAAGACCGAAAGCGTGACTCTGAAATTGTTTCACTACTGTAACCACTACTGTCATCATGGTGATAAGGACATGACCAGTCTGGGTATAAATTTACCTGTCCTGATGATGAGGTTGATCTCTTTTTAAGTAAAAATAATGTTGTTGCAAGTTCTTTGTTCACGCCTTGCTGCAAAAAGACCGGCGAATATACCAGGAGGAGACGGATAGAATCCAGGAACAGACTAGACAAGATTTAAGTAACGAAGTCATTGCAGAAATGTCCATTCAACATCTTATCATGTATGACACGCATAACATTTGTGAAATAGTTGCTTGCTCTGCAGAAGAAGTGCGTATCACATTTAAGCCGAGGCCATTGTTCCCAGTTTGTGGAATGATGATTGGCCTGTATGTACTAGATAAGAAAATATAACGAGGTATAACGAGTTACTCGAAGGGAGATCAGAATACGCCTCCAACGCGCTCCCCCCCACCGCTATGTGTTAATAATAATTAACATAACCAGTCCCTAAGTGTCACCAGTTAGGTTTAAATAAAGAACTTTTAAACGTTTCAGACTGCTTGCTTTAGTCAAAATAAGCTGATTCTGTTCCACGCTTAAGTTTATAAGTCTGAAAACTCGGGAGGAAACAGAGCACCGTTGTCATTTGCGCGCACCACGTACTCGTCCAGAACAGCACTTAATGACCTGTAGCGAAAAGCCATAACATACCACCGTTATTATCCTGGTCAAGCTTTTTAGCTCAGGTATTTGTTCTACGATTTTGGTGAGCATGCGCAGATTAAAGCAAAGCTTATTATTAGTAAAAAAAATGCCCAAAAAGCTATTGTAACTAAGCCTGAATGGTGTTCGCCTGCAACGGGTGATAACTTATTGCAGGGTTAAGCATAGATAACACAAGCAAGGGAGAACAAAATTCTTCTATCGTATGTTTCTTTTTCTTAAATCAGTCTTGTTGTTGTTTTTTAAGGCTAGAGAAAGTACAGTTGAACCTCGATATAAGGTTACAAATTTATAGGGCCAAGAGACTCGCAAAATGTGTTCACTGCCACGAAGTTTCGTTATATCGAGGCTACCCCAGTATTTTATTTTACGGATTTTTTTTACGTATTTTATTATTACTGGAGCGGAGTATTAACGGTAGAGGGGGAGGGGCGGAAGATGGGGTTTGCCACCTGGGCAGAGGCGGTTAATGTTGCGGAAGACAGAGTAGGGTGGAGGGAACGGATCAAAGGCCCTATTCTCCCAGAGGAGACATAAGGAAGCAGATGATAGAGCGGAGTATTGTCCGTTATACTGAGGAATTCGTTTAATCCGAGGTTATAGAGGTTCGATAAATCGAGCGTTTTCCAAGCAAATTTAGCCCTCTCCACCCTCCCCCTACCACGTGCAAAAATGTCATGACATACTGTATTGTGTGACGAACAAACGGCTCCGTGCGAGATTTTATATTTAGCAGCGATCAGAAGTAATATTTATGTGTATTATAAGCCAAGCAATACTTTACAAACTGCTATGCCGTCGAAGAAGATGGAGTGGTGATGAGATGCGCCGAAAGTTGATCAAAGATTGGTTAAGACATGAGCACGGATTGAAATTCATGTCTTACCCGTAACTTCAAAGTTGACCGCTGAAGGTCAAATATTTGCATTTTTAACCATTTTCGAAAAGCTCTCACGTCGCTCTTAATCATTTGCCCAATGAATTTTTACAGGGATCTATACACCATTCTTCTAATATTCAACCACCAGAAGTTTTAACGATTTGAAGGTTTCGCACGTGGTGAAAATTAATTTTATTTACCAAGTACTTTTACGGCAATGAATAGCCGATTCCCTCTATAGCGCGCGCCTGCAGGGAATCACGGTAGTTGTATTCATCAAACCATGTGCGAGATTCAGCAATGTGCATCGTTGCTGAGTCTCGCGCATGGTTTGATGAATACAACTACCGTGATTACCTGCAGGCGCGCGCTATAGAGGGAATCGGGTATTGTATGCCTTCGAAAATTAAATTATTTTGTCTACAAAGAACAACGCAATATTTCCCAAAATCATTTCAGCAGATCTTCAGAGATTTTAAAAAAGATTTTTGTGTTTTAAATACGGTAAAGTGATTTGTTTTTGCTCGCGAGGCTCTCAAACTCGTGCAATAATTTAGCGCCTCAAATGGCGATTTTAACGAATTTTCCTTATTTGCAATTTTCTTTAAAATAAAAGGATATTCCATCGAAAAAACTATACTTAACAAATAAAGAAGCCTAAGCCATGTTTTATTTATGGGTTAGAGACTGTTGTGAGTGTTTTGTTGACAAATACACGCACGCGCTGGCCGCACAATGAACGAGAAATTTTCAATACTGCACGAGGCGTAGCCGAGTGCAGTATTGAAAATTTTGAGTTCATTGTTAGGTCAGCAAGTGCGTGTATTTGTCAACAAAACACGAACGAACAGACTCTAACCCTTTTAATATACAATCTGAGTACACTGCATCGAACTGCAAGCGATCATCGACTTAACGAACTTCAAACAACAAACTTAATGTTTAAAAATAAGAAGTGTAGTAGTACATAATTACACGGGATTACATCAATAATATAAAAATCACAAATTAGCCGTACAGAAATAAAACTTAAAATGGTTCATAAAATCGTTCATCAGCTGTGGTCGTTCATAAACACAGTCAGGGAGAAGCTTGTTCAATGCAAGTCGATGGCTTTCACAATCAAGCAACTACAAGCAAGTCAATCGCACACAAAAATGTATTTATTGAGCTGCAGTTTACCTTTGAACATGAAAGCGCTTCAAGTTGTTATCCTCTTCGATTTTGTTTGGCATTGGATCGTTGATAATTTGAGGAATATACTTTTCTTCCACTTCTACAAGCTTTGAAGCTGAAGACACCTTCAATAATGCACGATTTTCGTGCATTATTGTCAATACTGCACTGTCTGAGTTTGCTGACGACAGGTAAAGCAAAATCACGTGATCTATTTTAACCAATTGCGCGCGTGGATTTTGGACAGTGAACGAAGATTGTATATTAATAAAGAAATAAAAAACGCGCCCGAGTGCATTATTGAGTTATTTAAGCACGCGGGAATTTTTAAGAACACGAGAGAAGTGCATAGAGAAGCACGAGGCGCAGCCGAGTGCTTCTCGCACTTCTCGAGTGTTCTTAAAAATTCCCAAGTGCTTATATAACTCAATAATGCACGAGGAGAAAGTTTTTTATTTCTTTTATGAAATGTTAAAGAAATTGCGCGCGCTTTAACTCGTGACGTAAGCAGCGTGCATTATAACTCAATAAAGCACGCGCGTGACGTATGCAGCGTGCTTTATGGGATTATAATGAATTCGAATTGACCAATCACAGCGCGCGCAATTCCTCGACCATTTTATAAAAGAAAATAATGCACTTTTGAGGTCTAGAAAAGCAGCTGAATGCCCTCGCCTGAGGGCTCGGGCATCCACTAGCAGCTTTTATAGACCTCAAGCGTGCATTAATTTCTTATAGAACATGGAAAACCATCTTTTAGTAGGTAAATGATGCACGCTTGAGGTCTATAAAAGCTGCTAGTGGCATTCAGCTGCTTTTCTAGACCTCAAAAGTGCATTATTTTCTTATAGGACATAGGAAAACCATCTTCTAGTGGGTTTAGAATATAGCATTAAAAAGAGCACAGAACTTACAAGACTCGCGGCCGCTCACGGCATTTACAAACGCACGCAACATCGGTAAAAGTGAAAGTTTAGTTCATTCTTTTCTTTGGTGGCTTCTTTATCAATAAAACAAGATACTATTTCATTCATATTTCCTATTAAAAGTCCTTTCGAATTCTCCGACTACCAAAAGATTCTCACAAAGCCGACAAATCTAGTTGAAATATTTACGCCTTCAAGTTTGGTTAAGCCTACTTCAATTTCATTCAAATGAAAAATTCTCCGTTTCGCAGAAAGTTTTTCAAATTCGCCTCTAATTTCGATTTAAAAAGAACAAAAGTGGAGTGTTCTGTCTTCAGATTGTGGCTAAAAAAGGTTTCTTACCTCAAAGCGTTTCTAGAGTCCGGCTTGTTTTGCTAAATAATTTCCAATCAATTTCGGGCAGTTCACGACAAAATAGTGGCGTACACAACTCCAAAGATAAACAACAAATTTCAACGATTCTTTCTTCATCCGTCGCTTCCTTTGGCACTGTCTTACTTCCATTTAAGCAAGTAAAACGTTCTGATAAAAACTTGCTGCTTTAAAGTATCATTTAAACAACAAAACAAGAAAGTAGAGGCGAAGTCGACGAAGTCGTTCAGCGAAATTCGACAAACAATTCGCACATCCGGGATACCGGGCTTCTATAGTTTTCAGCTATGTTCTAAATAATGCCCGCTAGAATTCCATCGCACGTATACAGCGGCAAAATTCTAAACTCTGATAAAACATAGGTTTTTAGCCAATCAGAGCGCGCGTAGACTCCTATCTATATTATAAAGTAATTAAAGTTATACCCTAGCCTATCTAACATTAAAATATGAAAGAAATCGAAGTTCCCGCTCTTACCGCGATATGTCTGATTCTAAGAGACCGGCATTCTTAAAAACACCCATAATTTTAGTTTTCAGTGTTAATACACTGAATCAACAGGTTTAAATGGATCTTAAAGATTGACTGCCACTTTGCTCCAAAAAAGGTTATCTGTTCATTGATTTTCCTGATTATCAGCTGGTTGGGAATTTTCCCTTGTCAAATTCCTGCTTAGCCATAAACCAAGCGTCTGTCATTATCGTCTCGAGATTCACCCAGATTCACTTTTGCCTATTTACCTTATTCTTACTAATTTTCGCGCGTACTTAATTTCGCGATAGTTCGAGAGCGGAATTTCGCGAGTATTAATTTTCGCAATTGCAAGAAAAATTTGAGAAAAAGTGTATTAAATTTCGCGATTTTGTTAGTGTTTTATGGAGTAGTCGTCAATGATTGGACTAAGTAACTACTGGAAACGTACAAAAGTCTGCTCAATGTAACTACAAGAAGCCTGCAAACGGAAACCTTGGTGACTGTACTAAAGAGGTTTTGGCCAATTTACCTTATGAGCCAGAGTAAAAGATAAAACCTCAGGTAGGTGAGGGATTAGGGGGTACACCTTCTGAGCCAGAGTAAAAGATAAAAGAGAAAACCTCAGGTGGAGTAAATACTTTTTTTTCCCGTAAGTCGGGCGCCGGTCACCAGGACTCGAGGCACACGTCCCGCGGTGTTAAAGTTTTAGGAAATCAAACAGTTTTGAACAGTTTATTTTTGGCATTGCGTGACATCCCTGCCGCTCTCTGATTGGCTTCTCGGCATAGTGACCCCATTTCCCAACATTCCATTCTGATGACGTCAAAAATATGCAAATTAGACACGTGACCAAAATCCTCCATGCTGATTGGTCCACTCAAAAAATACTGCTCTCTGATTGGCTAGGCCGCAAAGTGCCACCTTTTACTACTCATTTTTCTACGCTGCTTTGCTTAATTTAAAGTTAATGTACTATTTTAACAATAGAGTGTTTCTGTCTCGGAACTATCGGCTGATAGTTGCCCCGCGGAAATTTGATGTTCTTAAAACAAATATTAGCCCGAGAAGCGAAGCTTCGAGGGCTAATATGCTAGTTTTAAGAACATCAAATTTCCAAGGGGCAACTATTTAACAATTAAACGGCAAGCTCGAGGTTTCTACCGGCTGATAGTTCGCCCCTCGCCAACTATCAAAAGCCGGTAGAAACCGAGAGCGAGCCGTCTAATTGTGTTAGCATAACCCACTGACCGATCTATTAAACACAAAATATAGCTAGAGTTGATTAATTGAATGTTTTGATTGATAAAATTCAGCGAAGACTAAGCGCGCGCTCCGAGAGCCTTCTACGGATTAATAGTAGGCACCTGTGTAGCCAATCAGATTGCGCGATTACCAATAGTAGGTCAGTGTGGTTATGCTAACAGACCGATAGTTCCGAGACAGAAGCACTCTATTGTCTTTATTGTTCACCACTAAATTTTCGTCCCCGCGCACATACAAAAACAAGCATCGTAAATTATTTTTACTTTTGAGGATAAAAAACTCAATTGAAAGCCAAAATTTAACAAACGAAACGAAACCAGACGAGAAACCCACTAAATGCAGTGAATTTGGTTGGGTTTTTTTGTCTGCAGGCGGCTTGTTTATAAAAAACAGTCACGGGCGGGCACTATCGATCCGGGCATTTTTTCACGGGAGGGCACTATGGGCTGATAGTGCCCTCCGGCGGACGGGCACTATCGCGTCACGTGTTCAATTTAAACCAATCATAATCGGAGAAAATTTAGTGGTGAACTATAATGCCTGTTAATGCATCTCTTGACAAGAGGATATCATATCTCCTACAGTTTGACAGAATTATGGCAGCAAACATCGGCCATATTTAATTAAGTTGGTTGCCATCTTGTAACGAATTGCAACCAGGCTTTTCTGGTTTAAATTGTTATTTCAACAGTCGTTTTCTTAATATAACGTTGATCTACTGTTGCACTTTAATCCATCTGTTGACATTATTTTTTTATCTCTCATAGTTTGAAGGAATTTTTGCCTCAAACAACGGCCATCTTTTATTGACATGTCAGCCATCTTGTCACGTTTAACTTTTCAGGTCTAATAACATTTAAAGGTTGTTTCCAACAGTCGTTTGTTTGATATAAAGTTGATCTACTGTTGCATGTTACTCCATCTCTTACATTATGTTCTAATCTCTCACGTAGTTTGAAGGAATTTCTGCCTCAAACTTCGGCCATCTTTGATATGGCCACCATCTTGTCACGCAGTTTAATTTTTCAGGATTAATAACAATTAAAGTCATCTTTCTACACTGCTTTGCTTTATTTAAAGTTCATCTACTATTGCCTGTTATTCCATCATCTCTTGACATTAATTTTTCATCTCTCACATAGTTTGAAGGAATTGACAGAATTATGGGACCGTAGGGATATCCACCTACTAAGAAAAAATCTTAGTCAAAAGATGCTGCGAGTACTACGTATACCAAGCATCGTAGGTTTATTTATTTCGCTTTTGCTCAATAGTATTTCTTATATGAAATGAGTATATGAAATTCATATATTTGTACTACGGATATACATTTTAAGCAAATGAAAGATCATCGCAGTAATGTACTCAACTTAAGTAGTTGAGAAAAGCAAGCCTGAAAAAAAAATTCAGGCTTGAACGGGAATCGAACCCATCACCTCTGCGATACTAGTACAGCGCTCTAACCAACTGAGCTATCAAGCCAACTGGGAGCTAGTCACTTGTGAGTTCGTAATTTACCCGTGGATTGAGAAGATATGAAATGAATATATGAAATTCATATATTTGTACTGTGGATATACATTTTAAGCAAATGAAAGATCATCGCAGTAATGTACTTAACTTAAGTAGTTGAGATAAGCAAGCCTGAAAAAAAATTCAGGCTTGAACGGGAATCGAACCCATCACCTCTGCGATACTAGTGCAGCGCTCTAACCAACTGAGCTATCAAGCCAACTGGGAGCTAGTCACTTGTGAGTTCGTAATATACCCGTGGATGGAGAAGATATGAAATGAATATATGACAAGACCATTCTACCATTAGGAAACGCATTTTTTGAGAGCTCGTCAAAGATCAAAGCTCAAGGCCTACCGCGACAGAAAGGCGAGACTTGCTGCTTCCTGGCTTGATGTCAGGCAGGGACAGGCAAGAACTTGTGTCAGCCCTTTTATGCAATCAGGCATTGGCAGAGGGACAGCAGTGTGCCGTTTCTGCCTGTGTGGGATGCTACCGTTAAATGCCTCCACTGTGGCCTGGGCAGTTTTTACGTGAAGAACACATAGAAACTGTTCATGCTCGAGGTAGATCCTTACACCAGGAGCATCCTAACCCTAACCCTAACCCTAAGGAGCACCACTTTTAAGTGATTTTCAGCAAAGTGAAAAAGCCTGTTCAAAACAGCGTTTTTAGCCCCAGAACAGCACGTTTTGTCATAATCCCACTAGGAGCTCCACTTTTGAGTGATTTTCAGCAAAGTGAATGAGTTTGTCCAAACAGCGTTTTCAGCCCCAGAACAGCACGTTTTGTCATGATCCCACTAGGAGCACCACTTTTTTAGAGATTTTCAGCAAAGTGAATGCGTTTGTCCAAAACAGCGTTTTCAGCCCCAGAACAGCACGTTTTGTCATGATCCCACTAGGAGCACAACTTTTTTAGAGATTTTCAGCAAAGTGAATGAGTTTGTCCAAAACAGCGTTTTCAGCCCCAGAACAGCACGTTTTGTCATAATCCCACTAGGAGCACCACTTTTGAGCGATTTTCAGAAAAGTGGACGAGTTTGTCCAAAACATCGTTTTCAGCCCGAGAACAGCACATTTTGTCATAATCGCACCGGAGCACCAAATTTTTGGCGGTTTTCAAGCAAAGTGAAAGAATTTGTCCAAAACAGCGTTTTGAGCCCCAGAACAGCACGTTTTGTGATAAGTCCACTAAGAGCACCACTTTAAGGCGAATTTCCCCAAAGTGATCGAGCTTGTCCAAAACAGCGTTTTCAGCCCGAGAACAGCACGTATTGTCATAATCCCACTAGGAGCTCCACTTTAAAGTGATTTTCAGCAAAGTGAATGAGTTTGTCCAAAACAGCGTTTTCAGCCCCAGAACAGCACGTTTAGCCGTAATTCCTCTAGGAGCTCCACTTTTGAGTGATTTTCAGCAGTGAACGAGTTGTTAAAAAACAGCGTATTCAGCCCGAGATCAGCACGTTTTGTCATAATCGAACTGGGAGCACTACTTTTGAGCGATTTTGATCAAAGTGAACGTGTTTGTCGAAAACAGAGTTTTCAGCCCGAGAACGGCCATTTTGTCATAATAATCGTACTTGGAGCACCACTTTTTAGCGATTTTTTTTAGCAAAGTGAACGAATTTGTCCAAAAAGTCGTTTTCAACCAGGGATCACCACGTTTTGTCATAATCCACTAAGGAGCACCACTTTTTACCGATTTTCAGCAAAGTGAATGAGTTTGTCCAAACAGCGTTTTCAGCGCCAGGACAGCACCTTTTGCCATAATCCCACTAGGAGCACCACTTTTTAGCGATTTTCAGCAAAGTGAACGAGTTTTTCCAAAACAGCGTTTTCAGCCCCAGAACAGCACGTTTGTTATAATCCCACTAGGAGCACCACTTTTAAGCGATTTTCAGCAAAGTGAACGAGTTTGTCCAAAACAGTGTATTCAGCCCGAGAACAGCACGTATTTAGTACATTTTAGTACATTAGAAAGGGCCACAAATTTATTAGTTGTAAAACTATCACGTGTAACCCTCTATAAATAAAGTTTGATTGATTGATTGATCCAACTAGGAGCACCACTTTTTAGCGATTTTCAGCAAAGTGAATGAGTTTGTCCAAAACAGCGTTTTTAGCCCCAAGACAGCACGTTTTGTCCTAATCCCACTAGGAGCACCAACTTTTTAGCGATTTTCAGCAAAGTGGATGAGTTTGTCCAAAACAGCGTTTTCAGCCTCAGAACAGCACGTTTTGTCCTAATCCCATTAGGAGCACCACTTTTGCGCCATAATGTATGCGCCATAATGGCAGCAATTTTTATATGGTTCCTCAGCTTTTGGATTTTTTACCCTATTCGATCAAACGTTGACATCTCACAATGCTCTAGAGTTGATTCTAAGCATGTTTGCTCAACTAGAGATTCTCCAGGTGCTCTGTCCAAGCAACATTTGGCGAGTTTTCCTCCGATTTATTGCGTATGCTTCAAAACCACCTTGAAGCGTGGTCGAGGTGAGTCCAACAGCCGAATCTCAACTCCCATTTTAAAGCAAACAAAACGCGGAAATGTGACGCTGGCACTTCCAAGCAGTCTATTCTGGACCGACCTTACAACATACATGGATATACAAGCAAACCCTGGTCCCAATTCGACAGACTTACATCAATCTGTGGATTTAAATCTTCCCACTACTCGAACAAAAGAATATTCAAGAAGCGAACTTATTCAACTTCGAGCAAAACATGCCATCCCGAATGATCTCTTCGCTCGCCTTAAAGGTCTCACGCTATTAAAATCTCGAGGTATTCGTTCTGGTATTTCTACTCCCCTGAAAACCATGAAGATTTCGACTTGCCTGGGATTTCGTAGCTCTGTGACTCTGTTAAGGGCCTGTTTACATGGAAGGCGGGTGCCCCGGCTAACCGAGTTACCCGGATAACCGAGCTACCCTGGGCGAGCCAACTTTTCATAAGTTTCTTAAGAAAACGTATTGAAGCCTTTACATGCTAGAAGGGTAACCCGCCTTGCCGGGGCACTCGGTCTACTTGCCCGGGGCACCCTTCTAGGCGGGATAGCTTTTTGCCATGTAAACGGTTATGCCCGAGCTATCCCGGCTTGCCGTGATAAGTTTTCGCGCGTGTTTTTAAACTAAATTTGAAGTTAATGGCATAAAATGTATAAATTCTGGACCCAAACAGTGCTATTTGATCAAAATTAGTTTTATCGGTCGGCTGGAAATATTTCTTTGAGCAACAGCTAATTAATTCGAAATTTTCGTGGAAATGATTATCCTAATTCACGACACAACAAATTTAATTTCAATTTGGCGGCCAAATACTGTTGAATTTCGATTGAATTCGATGACGCTGTCTCATCTCGGGTAGAAGGGTTGTGAATTCTGCATGTAAAGGCGGGTTAGGTTTTATCCCTTCTAGCCGGGTAACTCGGTTAGCCGGGGCACCCTCCCTCCATGTAAACAGGCCCTTAATTATACATCTGGCCAGCGAGGAGCAAATTTGCATAATCTGTGTTCACTGAACCGTACCGATATAAACATGCAAACTCGGTGTATAACGTTAACATCCCCGGAGCAAGCATCCCTAAAATCTAATTCAGTTCTTGAATTAATCCACCTAAACATACGATCTCTCCGAAAAAGCAACCATCTCACAGAAGTAAGGCAGCTAGCCCACGAAAGAAAATCAGATATCATCACAATCTCCGAATCTTGGCTTAACACCACCGTCTCCTCAGCTGAAGTCAATATCGATGGTTACAAACTCTACAGATTGGACCGACTACATAAAGGTGGAGGCGGTGTGTGCGCTTATGTTCGTAGTGAACTTAAGTCAAAAGTTGTAAAGGAACTCTCTTACATCTCCGATCAGAATTTTCACCAACTTTGGCTTACTGTGCAATGCAAGAAAATGAAATCTTTGGTGGTTTGTGTCACCTACCGCCCTGATGACAGTCCACTGTCGTCCTTTGAAGATATTCTTAAGCCTAACTACATCCAGGCTGCGCTGCTGAACAAACCAATTATGAATAGTGATTTTAGGTGATCTAAACTGTGACTGTTTAAGAGTATCCCGTCCTGAGTCAAAAGCCCTACAATGCTTCTCAAACGAGTTGAATCTCAGTCAGTTGATTAAGTCACCTACGAGAATCACGGACACGACTGAATCACTGTTGGATGTCATCCTCGTTTCCTCGCCCACGCTAGTAGAAGTGGAGTGATCAATCTGCCAATTAGTGATCACCTACCTGTTTTTGTGGAGCTAAAACTAAAACTACCGAAAGCGACTGAGCAATCAATCACAACTCGAAGTTATAAGAACTACTCTACCTGTCTTTTCACTACCGATTTAGCCCTTAAAGCGAACCGCCTTCTCACCATCTTCCAGGGCAATGATGTCAACACCCCGGGTCAACACCAAGCTTGATAGCTTTAAAGTGGTACTATGATCAAAATTTTACCTTCCCTTTTCTCTTCGGTTTTCGAAAGTACTTACATTAAATAGTAACCTTGCCAAATTTTAAGTTCAAATTCGAATTGGAAGACCACTTATTTCACGCGTAAACTTCGGCTTTGGCTTGCCGCCATTACTAGATTCAAAAATGTCCGAGGACCAAATAGAGATCTGGAACTAGTTGGGGCGAGAGCATGCTGACGTCATATGCGCATCAACAAAATGCCTGCTTCGAAGGCTGGAGTGACCGATTTGGACAAACATTGGTTTTCTTTTTAACCTGAAGTGGTACAGAAGCCTGGTCTACTGCACAAATGTTTTTTAAACATACTACAAGGCATCTCCAGATCACTTTTGCACAACATAGTGGCAGAAAACTGTTCAAAAGGCGGAATTTCGTGACATCTCAACGCGCCCGATTCAACCGTGCGAGATGAATAATCGATCAGTAGTATAGAGGGTAGGCCACAAATACCACCTCGAATTAGACGCTTTTATCGCAGCTGGAGTGCGTTTTTTGGCAAGTGTTAATGAGTCACGGTAAATTCCCCGACTTTGTTTACCCACGCGGAAAAAAACAAAATTTGCATACCATGTTCAGGCAAGCCCTTGACATGTTCAAACAAGCCCGTGACTGTCACGCTCTTAACGTAATTCGACAAATACCACACTGAATTAGACGGCAAGGGGTCATAATTGATATCACGTGCATTAAATCAAAAGAACAATAGTTGTGCACGTGTAAAACAATAGATTTTTCATTCCAGAGTGCTTAGAACTCAGATTTTAAGCACACAGGAATGAAAACAACTTACAAAAGTCTAAAAATATCATTCGGGTAAACCCCGACACCCAC
>NC_135762.1:18887948-18952130 GCF_052425735.1 Oculina patagonica
ACCTGATAGACTACGAGCAGTCCCTATTTTTTCGCAGAGTCCGTCGAGCTTGAAGCGAATTTTTTTTCGAAGAGTTCGTCGAGCTTATAGCGAAAAAAATTACGCGTGGGGGGAGGAGGCGGGGCAAGGCGAGAAGCGAAAAAAATAGGCCTATTTTTTTTTTTGCTTCCAACCTCGTCCCCAGGGCTATCTGCGTGGTACCCCCCGACGAATGGCCCTGGTGGAGGCTGCAAAAATCTCCAGAAATCTTGGAGATTGCCTCGTTTCTAAATTGTCGCATGAGGTATGGGTCGAGTTCTTGCTTTAAAAAAAATGGCGGCCATACCCCTTCTTCGAGCCTTGAACTTTGCAGTGGAGAGAAGCAATATTTTTGTGTTAGTAGAAAGTTCGTGCTCTAGAAGCAGTATATTTAGGTCGGGATATTCTCTGAGTGTTACCGACCAGTTTTGATTTAAGTCCTGATTTGAATTGGTTGCTATAGTACGAATGGTTTCAGTTGTGAGGAGTCGAGGTGAATATTGCGAAGAGAGACGAACTCCAAATCATGCCACATCGCTCATTGAAAAGGGACTTCCTGTAAAGTGGAAAGGTCGAGTTAGCAGGACAAGATGACCGCAGCTCGAGTGATACGATTTCGAGTGATGAAGAAGTTCGCGTTGAATTCGATCTACTTGTGCACAGAAATTAAGGGTGAGTTGCGTGTGTTGTTTGCACATCCAGAGGCGATCGTCGCTTCAAAGCAAGGGAGGTCCCTGCTCCAATCTCAGGTCTTTCAGACCATAGTGGTTGCCTGTGTTGTTGACAAAGCACATTGTATTGATAATTGGCGAGCATTGAAATAAATTTTGTTTACAAATGATCTTGGACTACATTTGTTTTTGTGTGAAGCTTAATGCCACAAGAAAAATCGACATAGGCCCCGAGAACATAAAATTTAAAAATAGGCATTCCGACAATCTTATGAAATCACTATGATAATGATCAACATAGGCCTGCATTTTTTTTTATATTAATGCTCTTCGTTGTCATAAATCTCCTACATTCACACTAAATGAATGCCATGCACCCTTCAGTTCGTACAGGAACCCATTATTTTCAATCAATCACTGAATTTTAACAAAATGATACGGCAGGCCTTATTTTCTGACCAAATGTGTTAGCAAGTGACAAACCTCTTTATATCTCATGATCTGTCAAAGAGGTTGCAGGTTACAGCCTGCCAAGGTTTTCAATGAAATTAAAAGTACCTGGGAGCTATTTAATTAAGGAACTTCTCTGTAAAAATTATTGAGAGTACTAGGTTGCAGGTTGAACTGAGAATACTGAAAAAACTGGTTATCTAAGAATTAGGCCCTTACAATTATGAAAGATGAACTGGGGTAATTATCATGATGTACACAAGACAGGAAACCAAATATCAAACAGCTTTGAAAGTTTTCATAATGGAAAATAAATTCATTCAATGCCCAACAAGTTCATGAAGTGTTTTAATTAGTAACAAAAAGACAGAGACCAGTGTTCACTTACTGATAAGAATAAAATTTGATTTTTTTATCTCATTCTGACTGCTGACCATTATGTTTTGTACAAGTTACTGGGGGTAGTTCACTCTAGCCCACTCCTCTTGACAGCTTCATGAAAAGTTCAGTGTGTTATATTTCAAGATATTTTTGTGCCACAAGTTGTTCATGTGATTCTGAAAAAGAGTCACAGTACTATGTGTCTTGGTACAATAACCTGCAGGACAAAACTATTTATAAATTTTAGTTTTATCTTGGATAACAGCTTTTACATGGGAATTAAGTTCCCCCTGCTATTATCCTTCCACTAGTAGTTATTATATATTTTATTATTTTTAATTGTAAATATTTATTTTTATGGGGAATCTTTTAAATAAATAAATAACACAAAAACGAACCAATAAAGTGTAAGCAAATTGTTATCTATGACATGCAACCAGGTTATTTTAGCTGCAATGACTGTATGCAGTTTGGGGGGAAGGGGTAAGACATAAACAACAAACCAATATTCACAACTGTTTAATTTATGCCATCTTTACTTGTTAAGTCGTTCCCATATTACTCAGTGGGTGTTACAAAAAGAACTATAATGTAGTACTTGGAGTATCATCTGGTCAAATCACCTACTTTAGATACTTTTGGGCATTTACCCTTCACAGCAAGTAAAGAAGTCCATTGCATAATCTTACAGTTTCACAGGCTTCAAATGAGGTCATGAATCTTGGTTTTAAATTATTTCTAAGAGACCGGCCATTATTTATTCAGAAGGGGGAGGGAAAAAAAGAAGGGGGGTCAAGGCTATTTCATACAGGAGGTCAAGGCTATTTTAAGAGGGGGGCTTAAAACAGTTAAATGGTAAAGTGAAATGTTAGTAATGCTAAATTTTACAATTTTATGCTAATTCTATTGTTTTCTTTTTTTTTAAACTCCACCATTATGTACAACTTAGTGATTTGTATTTTAAAGAAATACTGTTTGCTCTCTAAACTCCATTGTTATCTCAAATTTTAGTTACTGAAAGGGTTAGGGTTTAGGGTTAGGGTTATTTATAATTATCTGCTAATATTTGGTTTGACTGAAATTATTTTCTTTTAACAAAATGATTGTCACTGCAATAGCCCAAGAAGTAATTAAACATGATATAACAACAAGAAAGAAGTCCTTTTTAATACAACTGTAGGAAAATAATAGGAAAAAGCTATATTTTGCATGGTTATTACATTTGTGTTCACCATGAAAGCATAATTTGTAATATCTGTCACTTTTCCAAAGTTTAGAAAACTAATCATTTTATAATTGTATGTAATATGCATTTAAATAAGAGGAGCTATGAGGTGAGGGGGGGGGGGGGAGGAGGGGGCATCACATAAATTTGAATAAAGATGGGGGTCACTTGCTACTTACATGACCTGGAGGGGGGCCTTACAGAAATTTTTGATCTTTTTAACATATTTTTCCCTCCCCCTCCCCTCTACATAAATAATGACCGGCCCCTAATACTGTTAGGGAGATATTCTAAAAAATTGTTTACCACAAGATGTCTTCCAAATTGAACCTTGCTATCATGGTTAAAATAAACTCACTACAACACATTTTTATATGGAATATGTTATTTTTAGGCCTTATTTTGAATAGAATAGAATGGTAGTGGCCTGCCATCTTACAATTTTTTATGTTATGTTTATATTAGCTGACTGATGTTTAACTGATCTTTTTAAACCAACAATTGACAGCTGTGACTACTCTTTTTCTTTTAAACCAGTGTTCAAATGAGGGGACGCAGTCCAGAGGACTACCACTAAACTAACCAGTAACCAAGAGACAAGGAGTTTCTAATAATACCTCTCTTTATTGCTTAATTTACGGATAGATACATGCATTAAGTCAATAAATACACTCTGATGGTTAATTTTGCCAAGTACTTGTGGTCCAGCTGCATCTGGAAAATATTAAATGCAAAATACATCACCAAATATAAATAAATAAAATATGCTATGAACCGCAAAGCAAAAATAGTTCTGTGCATTCGAAAGGAACGAATTTCGTTCGTATATGATTTCTCTTCCAGCAGCATTTCAACCACCTGTTAAGGAAGGACTCCAAAGCCAGTGTTTTAAGCCGAATACCACATCAAAAATTCGTGATTTTGATATTCAAAGAAGTTCTTGCCCTTTCAAATCGAGTCAGCCTACGAAGCAGACCTACGAGCGAATATCGCGGAATCAAATGCTGACATTTTTCTTTTGATAAGGTCCATGTAAACAAAATTTGGCAGACCTAAACTTTAACTCATCTTCAACTAATCAGCAGTTTTTCTTTTCCAGTGGACAGCATTCCTGTTATTTCTAAAGGCTGACAAACTTGTGGTTTCTAAAGCTGAATTGCATGGGAAATTGAAATTGTACCATCAGGCACCGTGCCGACTTGGATAATTTAATCGGTGGTACACCTTGAAAACGTCTAAAACTCTGCCAACGTAAAGTATACAAGTGGAACTTTCACTAGCTGATCGGAATTCAAAATTGCGAAACAGTAAAATATAATCAGATTTTATGAACACCAAACTCTCGAGCTCTTGACAATAGAAAATGTTTTTGGCATTTTTGTCGAGTGATACTGTCAATTTGTGAGCACAAGATACACAATTTTACGCGATACTTGCGAGGCTAATTAAATCAAACTTAATTAAGTTAAAGTTACAGGAGCCAGTTAAAAATTTAACTTACCCGTAAAACAAACGTCTCTTGGTTTCGTTCCTATACGTATGGCGTGGGAATTTCGTCTTAACTCTTTTTCATCTTGATTATTGTTAACACAAAAAAAGCGAACGGCATTATCGGCGCTTAAAACAAAATTGGGTTGTGATCCCAAACGAAGTTCTCTTACTTCAGCTTGAATTACTCTTCTCATTGAAGTTGTCGTAACTTTTTGTCATATCTGCCCGGAATCTTTTCCTTTCGAAGTTGAAGTCAAAACACCTTGGAAGCTTCCCGAGTCGCAAGCACAATTTGGATAGCCAATCCTCGGCCACAATATATTTTACACACCATCCGATACCATCTACCAATCACCAAGCTCGATATATCACCCTGCACCAGGGCTGTTTGTCGGGGGCACCACGCGGACAGTCCTGGGGACGAGGTTGTTTTGCTTCTCGCCTTGCCCCGCCTCCTCCCCCCCGCGGGTAATTTTTTCGCTATAAGCTCGACGAACTCTTCGAAAAAAAAAAATTCGCTTCAAGCTCGACGGACTCTGCGAAAAAATAGGGACTGCTCGTAGTCTAATCACCTGATAACTTTGAGGGAAACTTGTACTCATGGAAATGTGTTATAGATATTTTCCCTGCAACCACTGTGAGGTTAACTTCTTAGCTTTTCGAGAGAAGTTGGGGGATTGGATAGAATGCGTGAGCAAAGATGTTTCGAAATTATCTACAGCTTACTGTATTCACAAATTTGTAGAAGCAAAACATTGGGTGCATGAGTAGCGTAAATTTACTTTTATTGCTCAAGCGCTTGTTTTCTAGAATATTTATTTTTAAATTAATTGTAGATAAGCTTACTTTACGCCCAAAAAGGTAATTTTTGGACAAAACCCTGTATGTTTCTGAATTATCTCTTTCGAATGAACATACATTATGTGAAGTACACTACAGCTGCAGAAGGAAGCAAAACTGAGCAATACCATTTTACTGATTATAGGTACTGAGAATGTTCCCATTGTAATCCTCTGTATACTCTGCAGTCTTAATAATTGAAGTTTTTTTGCTCACCAGCACGTTCTCGGTGTTGGTCACTTGTTTATTTCTGCCATGAAATGTACAAGTAGAAGTAGTCACTACAAAAGGACTACTTCATTGTGCACTTAGAATAGTATCCATAAACATTTTCTAAGGAGTAAATTAAACTCAGGATTGAACACTTACAGCCTGTCTCAGAGACATACAGGCTATCGTGATTTTACTCAGTAAATCTTTATTTATGAGCCATGTGTACCCTTATGAGCCTTTATTTATGAGCCATATGAGGAGTTTTTAACATAGATTAATTAGGAGTAATTCATTTTATCCAAATTTTTATCATTGTAATTTTTTATCATTGTAATATTTATAATTTTAAAATTGTTATTTCTACTGTAATTTATTGTCACTGAAAAGCCCGTAAGGGGAGTGTCAAATTAAAGTATTGTATTGTATATGTACACTTACCGGTATGTTGTGTGCAACAGAGCAATGTTGAAATCCTAGCCACCCTTAATTTTGAGTTTGCAATATTTTTTTGCATGTCCTTTTTGTTCATTAGTTGAGAATTTATGGGTCAACACAAAGTGCGAGGCAGCGACGCATGCAATCCATTCCAGTTAGCCTATGTAACAGTGCGGTTAGCCTACAGTTAGGTTAGGTAGCTTGCAGTTAGCCTTTTTATTTGGAGTAGGGATTTCTGCCTTGCATGCCTTGCCTCACTGCCTTGCCTTGCACGCCTCGCACATTATTTTGTAAGAGTTGATTTAGTAGCCAAAAATAAATCATGTGAATGTGCCAGAGAACTCTTGAGTTGCTAACACAAGTACAGTCAAACCTGTACCATAAATAAAAATTTTGTCATAGTAATGTAGTAGTTGTATTGAGATGCAGTGGCCTAATGGTTAGTGTGCTTGATTTCGTATCAAGGGGTTCAGGTGTGAGCCCTTACCGGTGTCATTGTGTTGTGTTCTTTGGCAAGACTACTCTCATAGTGCCTCTCCACCAAGTGTAGAATGGGAATCGGCAAATTAATGGTGTGGGGAGGGGGAAGGGTAAACCTGTGATGAACTTGTACTTGCATTTATCTAGGAGGAAGTAGAAATACTCCTGGTTGCTTAATCCTACTTACGGGTAAGCCAGGATAAGCTTGCTTGATGTACAACTAGGCTTGCATGCAGACTTTGATTTTTTGTGTCAAGGGAGCAATTGTGAAGAATATTTTATGGGAATTAAGTATATTTAACCCTTATGGAAGCAGAAATTTTTTTCTAATATGGTGTCTGTTTATCTAGGGTGGTACATAGAGCTGGCTTGTTTACAGTCCGGTAAAGTTAACACAATAAAAACAGGACAGTATTTTAGAGCAAAACGAAGAGAAAAATCGCCCCACTTTGACAAACTGCCCCTTGGTCTTGGAGATCAGTAACAGTAAATCAATCTGAAACATTGACAGAAAATAACAGTCCTTTAACCGATTAAACGCCAGCTTCAAATAAAGGCTGGGTCCACCAAGCCAAATCCGAAATAAATACCAGGGGTGTTTAATTGAGAAAATACGGTATAACTGGTTTTGTTCCAGAAAATTGGTGCCAAAAAAGTAAAAAAAAAAGTCTGATATGTTTCTTGTTTCATTTTTCTCCATATACCTCACATGATTTTGGGAAAAAAAGAAAAAAAAATCCTCAAACAAACTATGCCAAGTTAGTTCATTTTGGTGATGCTGTGAAGTGTTGTGACTCTGTACTATCTGACTACTGTATGAGGCTGGTAGACAAATTTTTAACTTTTTACTTGGGTACATATCCTCTCAGGCCAAGGACAAAATTGTTAGGCCAAGAGGAAAACACATTAACTCTGGTGAAATGAATGAGGAAAACTACTTCTACCCAGTTTTGCTGCTTAAGGGTCAGTTTCATAAAATAATTTATTAGTAAATAGTTTCCTTATTTTAGGAAACAGAAATACTGAATGCTGGCTGAAAATGGATGTCTGTACTGATATCACCCATTAAAATTATTGTCTGTTTTGCAGTAAAGGAAGCTAAAACTATATAAATCAGGGAGATAAATCTATTAATCACCTGCACCATCCAAGTTGACTTTAATTTTTCTGTATAAAGTTGACATTATTTTATGTTATTACAGCTTTTTGTCGAGAGAAAAAAACAGAGAAAGATTTCTAATTAGCTCATAATGCCCATGGCGTGCCCGAGCTCCCGGTGTGTGGTCTGGTGTAGCGCGACAAACACGAAAAATGCGCAATAAATTCATTATCATTATCGTTATAGATTACAAGAATGAAAACAACAGTTCAGATTATCTGATCATTTCAATGCTTCTTCAAACGGCAATGGCAACCAATGTACCTCTCTACAAACATTGCAGACATTTTATCCTAACTATTCAATTACGTTTTTCCCATCATACCATGTATTCAAACGTATGCAGTCCCTGAATCGCCGTTCCTCTTCGTTCTTTGAGGCTTCTTTGATCGGTGCTCCGATCGGGCATGAAGAAGACGACAGCTTCATTGAAGGCAAACAGCGCCAAAACCTCATCGAACGAAATACAAACATTGCCCTTTATAATTATTAGACGGCTCTAATTCTCATCACAAGGAACGATACCGCTAAATTACATTGTCTCTTTGTTGCAGCTTTCTTCGGTTTGGCTACGGGACGAACTGGGCGAAGAATTAGACGAAGAAAACATCTTTTATAACCCTGTGAATTCTCAGTGTATTCTCTCTTTGAACACTCGAAGCTCGAAGCCAAGATGCGCATATGACGTCACGATCCAACTCATGCGTAAATCCGCTTTTCAGTGCAGTCGCCGGCGCAAATTTCCCTTTCGTAAACGGTCGTTGCCATTTGAAACGGTCGATGCCATTTCTCAGAACGGTCGTTGCCATTTGAAACGGTCGATGCCATTTATACTTTGGACCAGATCGCATGAAAGGATCTTTCAAACTTCTTGAGAGTATCAGATGTTTGTTTAGAAATGTCAAGCGAATCCAAAAATTATTTTGGTTTTCTAGTTGACGAAATATTCGAGCTTCGGTATACCATAAGATCGCTATGTTTATACAGTTATGTTCTCGACACTTGTAAAAAATTTGGCTCAGCCCGGAAGTAAGAAATATTGAAACAGAAAACTGCAGAAAACCTCACGCAAACGAATGAATGGATGAATATCTCCATTTACTTTTGTAACCTAATGGGAATATTCTATGCCTGTTTAGAAATGCTAAGCGGTTGTTAAAATTATTTTGGTTTCGAAGTGGACGAATTCTTCGAATTCTTCGAGCTTGTGCATACTATTAAATCGCTACGTTCTCGACATTCGGCATGCCGGTATGCACAAGCTCGAAGAATTCGCCCTGAATTCGTCCACTTCGAAACCAAAATAATTTTAAGAAGCGCTTGGCATTTCTAAACAGGCATAGAACATTCTCATTAGGTTACTAAAGTAAATGGAGATATTCATCCATTTTCGTTTGCGTGAGGTTTTCTGCAGTTTTCTGTTTCAATATTTCTTACTTCCGGGCTTAGCCAAATTTTTTACAAGTGTCGAGAACATAACTGTAACATAGCGATCCTATGGTATACCGAAGCTCGAATATTTCGTCAACTAGAAAACCAAAATAATTTTTGGAATCGCTTGACATTTCTAAACAAACATCTGATACTCTCAAGAAGTTTGAAAGATCCTTTCATGCGATTTGGTCTCAAGTATAAATGGCATCGACCGTTTCAAATGGCAACGACCGTTCTGAGAAATGGCATCGACCGTTTCAAATGGCAACGACCGTTTACGAAAGGGAAATTTGCGTCGCTGGCTCACTTTAGCGGTCCGAGTAATGGCGGACGGGTTTTCGACGATTTTCGGCTACCTTTTTTAAGGCTTATCTCGCTCGCAACGTTCTGAATTCTAGCGTGTTAGTTAAATATGGACGTATTGTCCAAATTGGCGTTAGAAAAAGTCGAAAAGAAAAACAAAAAATTTGGTCATAGTAGCACTTTAATGATATCCTTAAGGCCACCTTAGATGCGCATGCCCCAGAAAGCAGACCCTGTCCCTTCGTAAACCGCGAGATCAAAGACCTCATGAGGACTAGAAACCTGCTTCACCATCACTAACTTCAGTCACGCGACAGGTCGGATTGGGACAGATTTAGAGAATATCGAAATCTAGTTAAAACTAAACTCTTAGTGGTAGAAAGTAATCATACCGCTGAAGAGGTCTATCTTCACAAAGATAACCCAAGCTCGCTCTGGAAGATTATAAATCGGGTCATACCATCCAGAGTCAAGGAAAGACCGACCTATTCGAAAGACTTAAAATCTATAGCAGACGACTTTAATATCTTCTTTTCCTCTGTTGGGAAAACTGCTGCTATAGCTTCTTCAGAGCTTGCGCGTGAAAACAACATCGCTCTTCCGAGATCCTCGCCGGTTAATGTAAGACCACACCCACAAGAGCTCTTTAATCTTAAGTGTGTCTCACGTGAACATGTGCGCCGTATAGTTCTATCGTTACCATTAAATAAGTCTCCTGGACCAGACAAGGTGAGCACGCGTGTTATCAGAGACAGTCTTCCGGTGATTTTGGGTCCTCTGACGGAGATCATTAACTGCTCTCTAACCACCAACACCTTTCCAACAGCATGGAAATTAGCGGACGGAAGTAATACCATTACTTAAAGAAGGCGATCATGAAGTGGCGTCTAACAACCGCCCCCTGTCTCTTTTAAGCGTAGTTTCTAAAGTATGCGAGAAAATAGTTCTTGAACAGTTTACCAACTATTTAGTGAGTAACAACCAGCTAACCTCCCATCAGAGTGGAAACAAGAAATATCATTCTACTGAGACACTTAACGTATTTATTACGGATTCAATATTAGAAACCATGGACAAGAAGCAGCTCACTGCTAGTATTGCTCGACCTCTCAAAGGCCTTTGACAGTATTAACCACATACGTTTACTACATCCTCGGAGACCCAGGGGCAGTTAGTGGGGGCGACGGGCAGCTTATCGGGACAACGGGATTTTCGGGCGAAAGTTTGCAACATAGAGCGTAACAGCCCCTGGGCACTTTGTCTTACCGAACCAGTTCCAGAAGCGTTTGAACTCCTTCCTCTTGATTGGCCACAAAAATATTTTTGTGGCCAATCAGCGGGGTTGACCAGAAAAGCGACTCTGACGTCTTCTTACACGAAGTTGTTTTCCTCATAGACTCGTCGTTGTTGTTAAGCCCGTCCCCACTAACTGCCCCTGGGTCTCCGAGGATGACGTTTACTACAGAAATTAACAAACATTGGCGCATCGCCTGCAACAGTGGAATGGTTCAAGAGCTATGTATCAAGTCGCTCCCAGTCAGTACGCATCCAATCTACACTGTCAGAGCCACTACTGTTAACACACGGTGTACCTCAGGGTGCAATCCTTTCGCCACTTCTTTTCTGTATATACCTTAACGACCTACCTGGTCTACCCCTTTCCTGTGGCCTCAAATCGTACGTCGACGATTCAAAACTATACCTATACTTTCCTATGCCTGACATTGAAGAAGCAATGCAGAAACTCCAGCAAGATCTACACGAAGTTGCAACGTGGTGCTGTAAGAACGATTTATTAATAAATCCGGATAAAACCAAATTTTTACTCATTGGTACCAGACAGTTGATGGGCAGACTTGAATCCACTCCATCAGTCTCTTTTTTGGGCAAGCGCCTTCATCCTGCAGCATCTGCCATGGATTTGGGTGTTTCACTAGACCCCAATCGTACTTACAACAACCATATCTCCAGAGTTGTATCTTCATGTTTTTCTAAGCTTTGTCAGATAAACAGAGTAAGATCGAGCTTCGATGCTAAGACCTTGGAAATGCTCATTAAGTTTCTAGTTTTTAGCAAGATGCTATATTGCTCAACTGTTTGGGAAAACAAGTCATCCTCGAACATTAAAAAACTCCAGCAAGTCCAAAACTTTGGTTGCAAAATTGTTACCAACTCAAGGAAGTACGACCACGTGACTCCACTTCTCCGACAGCTAAACTGGGTGCTTTTAAAAGAACAACTAGCCTTTAGAGATTTAGTATTAATGTACAAATGTCTAAATAATTTAGCACCCAGTTATTTAAGCAACAAGTTTTGTAAAAGGTCTGATGTTCATAAACGAAAAACCCGCCAACACCAGAGCTTGCAAATACCACTGTTCAGGACCGCAGCAGGCCAAAGAACATTTACATACAGAGCCGGTAACCTATGGAACAGCCTTGATATAAAAATCAAGAACGCTAACTCTCTGCACTCCTTTAAATCAAAGCTTAGGGATCATCTTCTTTTAAACTTTTAATCATTATTTTATTTAGTTTTCAATTTTATTTGTAAATATTAGTGTTAAGTAGATTTATTTTTATTGTTAATAGTTTCTGAAAAGCCCTATGGGGAGATTACTATTAAAGTTCTTATCTTATCTTATCTTTTGAGTGATTTTCAGCAAAGTGGACGAGTTAGCAAAAAAAAAAGCGTTTTCAGCCCCAGAACAGCATGTTTTGTCATAATCCCACTTGGAGCACCACTTTTTAGCAATTTTCCCCAAAGTGAACGAGTTTGTCCAAAACAGTGTCTTCAGTCCGAGGTCAGCGCGACTTGTCAAAATCGCACTGGAGCACCACTTTTGAGCGATTTTCAGCAAAGGGAACGAGTTTGTCCAAATGATTGTTTTCAGGCCGAGATCAGCACCTTTGTCATAATCGAACTGGGAGCACTAGTTTTGAGCGATTTTCATCAAAATGAATTTGTTTGTTTAAAACAGCGTTTTCAGCCCCACAAGAGCACGTTTTGTCATAATCCCACCAGGAGCTCCACTTTTTAGCAAGTGAACGAGTTTGTCCAAACAGCGTTTCCAGCCCGAGATCACTAAGGAGCACCACTTTTTAGCGATTTTCAGCAAAGTGAATGAGTTTGTCCAAAACGGCGTTTTCAGCCCCAGAACAACACGTCATGTGATAATCGCACTACGAGCACCATTTTTTTTTAGCGATTTTCAGCAAAGTGAATGAGTTTGTCCAAAACAGCGTTTTCTACTCCAAAACAGCACGTTTTGTCATAATCCGTCTTGGAGCACCACCTTTTATCGATTTTCAGCAAAGTGAATAAGTTTGTCCAAAACAGCATTTTTAGCCCCAGAACAGCACGTTTTGTCATAATGCTTCTAGGAGCACGACCTTTTAGCGATTTTCAGCAAAGTGAACGAGTTTGTCCAAAACAGCATTTTCGGCCCAAGATCGGCACGTTTTGTCATAATCCCACTAGGAGCTCCACTTTTGAGTGATTTTCAGCAAAGTGAACGAGTGTCAAAAACAGCGTTTTCAGCCCCAGAACAGCACGTTTTGTCATAATCCCACTAGGAGCACCACTTTTAGGCGATTTTCAGCAAAGTGAACGAGTTTGTCCAAAACAGCGTATTCAGCCCGAGAACAGGACGTATTTAGTACATTTTAGTACATTAGAGAGGGCCACAAATTTATTAGTTGTAAAACTATCACGTGTAACCCTCTATAAATAAAGTTTTTATAATTTCCTTTTTTTCTCACGAAGCATTTGTGAATCACCCAGCACAACGCTGTCTCTAGACGGTCCACAGCCTCTTTATTTCTACTTGGTATACTGATAGAAGTTTCTTGTTCTTTAACGATGTTGGCAGTCCTTGTCGTATGATCGCCGGGAGGTCCCTTTGCTGTCATGTAACAAGGATATGGAAAATCATAGAAGTTTAAGTCCCAACCCCCACCCCCTTAAGTTTAAAAACTGTCACGCTTTTCTTGAAAGTATGCAAATTTATACTTCACTTTTCGAATAATAATGTGCCAACCGGCACTGCAAAGTGAATATGGCTTAATCAAGTAACACAAGAAGTGCTCGTTAATCATGACGATACATATTTCGACAAAAACTTGCAGTGGTTGCTTTAAATTCACCAGTCGGAAGACAAGCGGTATGCGAACTGAATGGGAAGCCATTGAAGAAATGACAGGAAAGAAATGTATTGCAACGGTCAGGACATCATAATCAAGCAAAATAAACATATTTATTTTGATTTATACCTAAGTATTGCAAGCATTGCAATTAAATTGATTTAATAAACAAATACGGTGGGAATACTTTTGGTTACGCATTCGAAGACTGGCGTGATTTTAAGCCGTTTGTGTACGATTTTGAATAATTTTTTGACAAGTGCTTAATCATTTGCCCAAACCAAACTTTGCATATTTTAAAAGTTTCATCCTTCTTCACTTAAAAAATCTTTATCTTTAGAAATTCTGAGATATGGCACATAGTGAAAATGACGATTCTTTTGACCAACTGGTCAGATGGTCTAGAACTTCGCAGGAAAAATAGTCCTCGGTCTCAGGAAATTCGATCATATTTCCGAGGGTTTAAAAACACTTCAGTGGCTCAGCATCAAGGACAAATTGACATTAAACATTGCTACCATGGTACATAAATGTTTACACCATCGGGTTCCTGATTACTTGGATGACAAATTTCAGTATAGGTCACAAAGTCCACCAAAGACAACTTAGATCCATTAACAACAATGATCTTGCTAGAGCGCCCAACCGGTATCTGGGAGGCCATGGGTTCGATTCCCGTCGGGGACTCAGATTTTTTCTTTGTCCCACGCTCGTGTCATGTAGAATAATTTCTTCACTATTTATCACCGAGCTTAAAATCTACCATCTTTATTATTTACAACAATGATCTTAATTTAGCACTCTGCCGGATTTCTACTGGCCAAAGATCATTTGCCTTCCGGGAAGCGAAAACTTGGAATTCGCTTCCCGTGGACTTGACGACTATTGACTCAATGAAGATTTTTAAAACAAGACTTTCTAAATTACTTTTAAATTAACTTAGAACTATTGTACATATTTTTATTTTTTTTAATTTTCTAATTATGAATTTTTATTGTAAATAGTTTGTAATTAACTTTCGTTTACTTGTATTTTAATTGTATTTTTTTTTTACATTGCTGCTGAAAAGCCCTTTTCAGGGAGCGCAATTGAATTGTATGTTATTATTATGTTGTTATGTTATGTTAACTGACTTTCATGGCGCGTGAGAATAGTCTGGTTTTGTTTACCGTTAAATAATTAGATTAAACCAAAACTCTTGAAACTATGCTTCTTTGGACAAGGAAGAGTCATGCAATAAACCGGTTGTATTTATTTTTTTCTACGCACGATTGTTTTGATATGCGAAGCGAATGAAAATGGTCGATTTTCAACCCAATTTGTACCCCCTGAATCGAGTCTAGACGAGTCTAGACATCAAATCGAAAATTTCGTTTTTTCTCAGAAAAATTAAAATATTTGAGGGAAAAAACAACAAAACGTTTTTAGTTTTAATAAGGACTACCTATATGCAGAGGATGAGCGAACTAGTTTTTCTAGCCTTGCCGCAAGCTCTTGAATTTTTCTGGAAACTTCCTCTTAAATGTTTTCAAACCAGTTTGATTCTTATTTCGCTTTGTTGCAGATTATAATTAAAAATTATTATTTACAGTTTCTTTGAAATCTCGGTGAATAGCGGTAGAATATTCTGCCGCTATTCACCGAGATTTCAAAGAATAATTGTTTTAGTATATACACACGAAGTGATCTCAACAACAAGCGATCTCAAAGTTTTCAGAAGGAAACCATTTAAAGTCGATTTAATTGACCTCTCAATTCATGCGTGGAAAACGTACATACAAGCGGCAACATGGCAAATCTAGTTAATCTTCGATAAAATCCTCGACACAATCTAGCAAAATGGTCCTTTATCGCCATTAAAACCTGCAATCTGAATCAAAAACCTGCTTGCAAAACATTTTGAACTTTGAATCAAAGCTTTTGAAGTTCACTTGAATTGAAAATTGAAAGAGCAGTTGGCGAAGGATCCCCCTGAAAGTCTGGATTAAACTGAATGTGTGCAGAACTGTGGCAAAAACCGGATGTTTTCTTGCACAAAGACGTTTTCCTGAATATTTGTGGAGGATTACGCCGACCACTTTGTTTCTGTTTGGATCACGCATTATTCAATAGCCGAATTAGTCAAATAGAAGCCATCAGAATTAAAAAGGAAGGGCTTGAAAAGTCACTGATATCGTCATGGAAAGAGGAAAATCTGAAGCCATCAACACAGGGTATTCCTAGGCTGTCACTCATCCAAGAACTAACCCTGCCCGACAGGGCTTAACTTCGGCGGTCCAACGAGAACTGGAACTTTTCTTGTGGTATCAGATCGTATCGTTCATTAATTTCGAAATTTGTTTTCGAACTCGCGAAAATTAGTTCTCGAGAAAGTAAGTAACCGAATAAGATTAAGAAAACGTGATTTAAAAAAGTATGGCTTAAAGCTTCCTGTAAAATTATCAGTGTCTCATTGCAGTAACTTTAGTAATTTACTGCTGGTATATAAAACCGCACAGCGGTATTATGACAAAAGCGAGGTTTGAATGTGCTGCCATTTCACTTGACTCCTTGGTTATGATGCCATCTCACAGTTTTGCAGATTCCATCACCATACCTCACACTTCTTTTCAGGATTCATGGTGCTATTGACTGGACAATTAAACGCCTCAGAGAACTCCTTAAAATTAGAAAGTGTCCCAATTACCCTGCAATCAAGAACAAAAACAGTTCTGATTTACCACATTTGTACAGTGGGCCTGTTTATATGGCGAAAAGTTGCCACAGAAGCAAACTATTTTCATGAGAAATAACAAAGTTTGCTCTTGTGGAAGGATGACCCTGGCTGGAGGGTCACTCACGTACATTGAATGTAGTGAAGATATGGTGACCCTTGAGGGAACTCTTTCCCACGACTCAACCCTCCAGGGAGTAGTTGACTGAGTGAGTATTCAAGGAATTATTAATCGAAGAGATGGTAAATAAATAAACCATAACCTCCATTTGGCGCGAAAATATGCACTGATATTTGTTCGTGAACATTATCCGTTCCGAGAAGCAACAGTTGTCCGAGAGCGAAACTTCGAGGAACAGATAATGACCAAGGACAAATATCAGTACAAATGTTTAAAGCCAAAAAATGGGGGTTATTGTGTTTATTATCCTTTAAATATTTTTACACAAGGCCGCCCACTTTTAAACGTCAACGTAATTCTGTCGGCATTCAAAATATTCTTGGTCTGTTCAAAATGTTCAGTTCTATTCGATTTAACAATTTACTCTGCATGGGAACTAAACGTGCGAACGTAAATCTCAAAGCTCCGTCGAAAACTGGGGAATATCACTTGGGAATAATTAACAATTATTCTATGAGCCCGCGTTGGATACGAGGTGGTAAATAGCCAACGAGGCGCGAAGCGCCGAGTTGGCTATAACGACTCGTATCCAACAAGGGCGAATGGAATAATTGTTTTATTAAATTCTTCTATAAATCGACTGGACATTTCAGTTTGATGTTAAAGAAGTGATAGTATGAGGGGGCGGGAAAATTTGTGGCGCAGTGCTCACTTCTTCATCCAATAATCTCCTCTAAAGTCGTCTAGATTTAGATTTACGGGATGATCCGAAGCAAAAGCTTTTCTGGAAACTACACGTCTTGTGCAAGTAGAACGAAGCAAGTGTTTACATTGTACTTGTAATTTACGGCTCTACGGCTGTCATCAAGACTGCATATTATTTGAAGCGAAATTAAGCTTAAAGTGGAACAGGTTTATTGAAGTATAAAAGGACAGTCAAGACCAAGATTGAAAGGTAACAAACTTTACAGAAGTGCTGAGCCTAATTTCATGACGTACAATGAATGAAACTGTGTCAGTTTGCCGTTCTTTCGTAAATTATTTGCTGCTTTTCTACTTTATTCACTCGCTCTTGTTGTGCGTTTACAACTGAGTATTATTAATTTAACTTTTTGCTTCAATCCTTTTGTTTTGTGTAGTTGAAATTACTATGGCATTTATGTAGTTTTTTCAGGCACTGCTGATTATTTCTTGTTCATAAAGCTCGCCAAATTTGCTGTTTTCAACCATTTTTTTGATGGGACTGTCGCTTCCCGCATAAAAATTTTACGCTGAGCGGCACTTGCCGCGTTCATTTCCTATATAAGGTCAAACATTGGTATACGAGCTGATAACCAGGATTCAGTGAAGCAATCAGAAAGTTAGAAATGCAATATCCGAGATTGAGAATTTAATAACACCTGATAGCCAACTCATATCCAACGCGCGCTCATGGAATAATCCACCGTACGGAAAAAGATGGCGCATGGGGTGGAGCGTTCGAAGCTAAGTACTAATCGGAAAGTTCAGTTTAATCGGTTTTCCCCGACATCTCAAACGTTTTGGTCTTTGACAATGCATACTCTTCTGTGACATTCTTTTTTTCGTTGGTCTGCCTGAAAAAATCTTCAACAACTTCATACGTTAAGATAGGAATGTCCTGTAATGAGGTCGTCCAGGAGGGGATTCCCTCACCATCAAGCTAGTAAAATTTTGCGTAACCTTATCGAGCTCGCTTTGGCCTGTTTTTTTCTGACTTCGGCAATTCTCCCGTCTATCCCCCACCCTTTTTTTTCCCCCCTTTTTTTTTTTTTTTTTTTTTTTTGGGGCAAAAAAATATATATTTTTTAATTTTAATTTTTACTATTTTTTAGAGAAATCAGTGAACCAAAGCCGCAAAGCGATCAAAAAACTTACTTGCTTTTTAGCTCTTTCAAGGTCAGGCCGCTCAAACTTCGACAAGTCCTACACTTTAACGACCTTATTGCTTCAGTCTTAGTTAAAAGGTCGATGTCTTTCGCTGATTTTATAGCCCCATAAATTTCGTTTTCATCTGGCGCTACGCGCCGACCTTTTCGACCCGCGGCCATGTTTGTTGACATAACCTTGACCTGATTTGGTACATTTACCCAGAGTTCCGCGAGTGGCGCCATCTGTTTCCGTATGGCGGAATATTCCCTAGTTTTGGCTGCATCGCGTGATGCGTTTACCGTATTTACTCGAATAAGCGCCGCCCCCGATTAAGCGCCGCCCTCGAATAAGCGCCGCAATTGGGACAAAAAAGTTAATAAGCGCCGCCCCCGAATAAGCGCCGCAGCCCCGATGCGGCGCTTATTCAAGGGATTCCGTTTAACTAAAAACAGCACTACAAATCAATTCTTAAACAAACTGGGACATTTCTTTCCATCAAAAGCGATGTTTTGCAGTTTAATGTGTTTGTTTTTCCGCTTGCCCATAAGTTTTCTATCCAACATTTTTACAATATGTAGTTCTCTGGTAGTTCTGTATATGTTGTGAAAGTCGCGAACTTTGCCAGGACAGCTAGCACCACTTCTCTCTTCAGCAAGAGACGAATACTGACAATCAAAAGACGCTATTTTCAATTACTGTAAAATATAAGATTCCTTGTGGCGTCCAAATTTTAAATAAGCGCCGCCCTCAAATAAGCGCCGCCCTCGAATAAGCGCCGCACTTGAAGCGCGAAAAATTAAATAAGCGCCGCGGCGCTTATTCGAGTAAATACGGTATACCAATCACGCGGGAAAAATGTTTGATGAGGCTCTTTCGCGCAAAAGCGTCGCCGGGAAATCAATGAGCTCAGGGTTATGACACCTAACTGTGCTATTAATTTATTTTAAAAACCTTTTTTCGAAATAACTCGCGTGCGTTTAAAGATTTTACTTTCATTTTTGGGGAAATGCTAGATTTAAAGTAGACCTTGAGTTTAGTCTAAAAAAAATTATTTGACAAAAGTAGCGCTCTAAAGGTATTGTTTAACCTAAAAACTGCAGTGGGCGGGAAAATTTGTTTTAGTGATTCCCCTTTGTAAATTTGCATTTTGGTTGTTTATGAAATTTATATATTCTGTTTTTATCATCTGACAGGCCAAAATAAGACATTGAACTTAAGTAAATACTTCGTCTTAAATCGTAGTCGAGCGTAGTGTCGCTATGTCAGGAAGCGGGAATCGGTACAATAGGACATAGGTTTTGATCAATCAGCGCGCGTGTAGTATCTCACTGATTTTATAAAATTACCTAATATAATTATTTTCAACTAAGATTTCTTTTTTCAGCCTAACATATATTGAAAACACTATACACTTAATGACTGGTCCCGAGGGAAACAGTTAATTTTGTTTCCCGAGAATCTCAATCATTATGTTTCCCGAGGCGGACGAAGACTTAGAAAAACGTCGTCGGTCAACATTCGCGGGTAACAGTGTACTGCAATGTTGCCCTCTCAGAGACTTTGAAAAGAAACAGTTTAATTGTTTGATGTCATGTGATCTTGAAGTAGCCAATGAGAGGGCGCGCTTTGGGGAAATAATTCTAGCTATAGCCATGTATTATTAACATGGATCGGCCTACAAATGAAACACAGTTTAACTACCCAAAAGTAGACACAAAAGTAGCGATAGGGGAAGGCTGAGTACTACCGTGACTAACCCTAGTTAACTGATGTTTTCTATAAGTGGCACTATTAGAAAAGCTACTTATAAATACTGCTGCTTAGCTCATGTCTGAGTACGTATAGCGGCCCAGAGAAAAATATGGTTTTGTCAAAAAAGCAAAAAGGTGCGCTTGGAGGTAAATAGATTAACAATAATCTCCATATCCTTTTCTATAAGCGAACTGTTTTCCGAGAGCGAAACTCGAGAAAAACTGACTGTGATCTTCGACCGGCTTCAGTGGCACTACCAGATTTTCCCAATGCATTGTTTCCAGTCTAGCTTCGGAAAGCCACTTTAGAAATGTTGGGAATTCTAAGCTAAATCTTCTCTATTCCGCTAGAACTTTTAAGTTATATTGTTATTATTTTACAAGCAGAGTAACTTGTTAACTTTAATTGTATTGTTAGTGTTGAGAGTCAGTAGTTCTGTAAGTACTAACATGTTGTTTGTCTTGCATAAAAAAACCTAAATTTTCTGGGACAGATTGGCAAATAGTAATAAATTCCCACCGGGAGCCCCCACTTCCAAACGCCCCAGGTTGGGATAAGATATGGGAAGAGGCGAGCCCGGAGGCGGAAAGGAGCGGGAGCTATAAAGGCACAAATGTGAGCCATCGCTGCGGGGAGGAGGGTGGGGCGACGATCTGATGTCTGCCGTCCGTTTAAACGAAGAGAGTGAAAAACAGGCAAAACAGATTTATATATACTGAACTAGCCAAAAATTATGCACAGTAGGGTATATACAGAAGCAGGGAAGTAAACAAGTGATATCCCAAAGGAGTGGGAGGCGCGGTGGCCTAATGGTTAGCGCGCTCGCCTCCGAGTCGAGCGGCCCAGGTTCGAGGCCTGGCCGGGGCGCTGCGTTGTGTTCTTGGGCAAGACACTTTACTCTCACAGTGCCTCTCTCCACCCAGGTGTATAAATGGGTACCGGCGAATTTACTGCTGGGGGTTAACCCTGCGATGGACTAGCATCCCATCCAGAGGGGAGTAGCAATACTCTTAGTCGCTTAATGCTACGGAAACCGGGATAAGCTCCGGCCTGTATGGGCCACTAGGCTCGAAGCAGACTTTACCTTTACCTATCCCAAAGGAATTAGGGGCGTTTGTGCTTGAGGGCTCCCAGTGAGAATAGTCGGGCTACAATTGGTCTACGTTGGGTTCCATCTATCTAGACCAATGACACTAAAATATCTTTAAACATACCTGAACTTAGGTGGTGCATGAATCTCACTCAGCGTGGCGATGTATTCTGTTTTTGGTCGGGCATGGCTGCAGTACTCCTACAAATATGATTGCATATTTAATTTAATTTTCACATACTGGGAAGAATGAGTGCTCTTCCATTTAATTCAGTACAACTGGCTGACCTGTGCGTAACCAATAAAGAATAACTGCTCGTTGGTGTACTCCAGGCCGGGAAGTGCAAATTCCTCTGTACCGTGCTTTTGGAGCCAGTCGTGGTAGGCCTGTAGGAAGAAGAAAGGTTCAACCAATTGTGCAGTTAATGTGCAAGATTCCATCTCTAAGTTTACTGAAAATAAACAACTATAGAACGATTGAGTCGTTCCCAGTCATCTCTCGTGATAATATTGCTTTTTTGTCTTTCTTTTGATTCTTTTTGTTCGGTTTTGGAAAAAAAATATTGCATGCATAGCGACTGGAATAGCGTTGTTTAATACGTAGTTTTAAAGTGTATTACTTTTATGTCAGACTACGATAACTACAATATAGAAA
Source organism: Oculina patagonica (assembly GCF_052425735.1). Classification (NCBI taxonomy): domain Eukaryota; kingdom Metazoa; phylum Cnidaria; class Anthozoa; order Scleractinia; family Oculinidae; genus Oculina; species Oculina patagonica. The sequence goes on from NC_135762.1 coordinate 18,909,412, forward strand.
TGGTAAGGTGGCGTTCCACTTGACCACCGGACATTGTTTTAGGTTGTTGTTTGGTGTTTCAACTATTGTGGTATTGGTATTCCCAAGTTTACGTCCTCGGCCACACTATGGAAATAACTAATTGGGAAGCCTTAGGGCCTGTTTACAAGCAGGTAGGGTAACCCTAGTGCTAGGGTTATCCTAGCGCTCCCACATTTCTTCTTTTTGTCATCAACGTGTTTACAAGGCAGCTAGGGTTACCCTAGCACTAGGGTAACCCTAGCTGAGCGCTAGGGTTACCCTAGCGCCAGGGTAACCCTAGCGCCTTGTACACGCTCTGCTAGGGATAACTCTTCTACCCGGGACAACTTTATTTTGGCTCCAAGAAGCTAAATATGTTTAAAAATACCAACAAAATCAGAGGATTGTGACTAAGAAACATCGTGTTAATTCACAATTTGTCGTATTTTTGCACTGGAACGGAATTATTTTCGAATAACAGCTTCTTACGACAAAGTTTGTGGTAAAATGTTTGGCGCTGCATATGCATATTTATGGTTTCTCCGTCAAACGCGTTCCAAAAAATTGTGCTTGGGACGTTTATGAGCTTGGAAATTGAAACATGATTTTACTAGAACTGATAAACTGCGTAACTAAAACGAATATCGGTTTTGGCGCTAAGATTTTTACCCGTTACATGCTATATTTACAAGGTTAACTGAAGCGTAACCGGTGTAAGTTGACCCGGGTAGTAGGGTTACCCTACCTACGAATTTCTGCTTGTAAACCCGGGCTATCTTCTAACCCTCTTGCTAGGGTAACCCTAGCAACTAGGGTTGCCCTACCTGCTTGTTAACAGGCACTTATGCTTGGATAAATTCTTCTCGTAAGGGTGGAATCGCTAGAACACTGAAAAAATCGCTGGAAGTAGTACAGGATTATTTCAAAATCTTATATCAGGTGGATGCATGCAGAGCGTTGTATCCTAAGGATTCTTGATACACGTGGCTAAAGTAAATCAGAGCACATTCTGGTGTAAACTGATTAGTCGTATTACCAGGCAGGCTACAAAACGGACCATTCTGCGATCATCTACAAATTTATTTTTTTTGGCATCCCGACAATGACATAAAGGTCTCAATTTATAAAAATATATTTCGCACAATACAAATAAACGATTGAACTAGACGTCTAGAAAATATAAATTTGTAAAACACTTAGCAAAGTGCAGCCTTTTCGCAATACTTAATAAAGGCGGGGTTTTTACCTGAAGACCAATTTTTCCAACGCTTTAGGTGGCTGACGCCACCTAAATGGAACAGTATACAACTCCTAATCAGGTAACTACTTTTGTCAAGAAAATGATCACAACTTATTGACCAATATACATTTCGCCGATAAAAGGTTAAAAATAAAACTTAAGGTAAAAGCTGTTAAAATTGATGCTAAACGTTTTCGATCTGTTCGATCATCATCAGAGTGAAAAAATCTGCATACGCTCATCGTTCTTATAGTTCAGATAACACCAGTTATGTAATACCTGTTCCCATTGGGAACAAGGTGAGGTCCAGTGATTGCACTTGTTTGTTTAGTTCAGGGTGGTAGCGTGCAATGTAGAATTTTATTGACCAATGATTAGGTATTTGTTTCATACCATTACTGTAATAGCAACTGGTGAAGAATAGTAGTACTAACCCAAAGTATAAGGGCTGGAAAACACTGAAAACCATTTTAGCCGCGTTTCAAGGAATCCAAAAAAGCTTTACTTATCCCATATATATTTGTTTTGCAGTATTTTGTTAATTTTTGAACGATTTTGGGGGATGTCTGGGAGGCGATAGTTTTTCTCAAAGGATTAGTAAAATTTAGACAAATAAGAAATATCGGACATTTAATGTGATTTTAAAATTTGAATTTGAAGTTAAAAATTGGTGGACGGACACCAAACAGTCTCCTGACAACCCGGAGTGCTCTTGCGAGGGGGTCAACTGTTTGGAGGTGTTTCCATTCTTTTCTTCAATCCCTTCTTTAAATCTCTTAAAGTTCCATTCAAATTCAGGTAGAACCCCACCTTAAGTTTTGTTCTTGTGAGAAAACAACAGAAGTCAAAGGTTGCGTGATATAACCAAGCATGGATTTTAATTCTCCCTCCCTTTCCATCTCCTTAGCCTTTCACCCCCACCTGTCCCTCCCTTTCTACTCTCATTCAATTTAATGTTTGTTTACATGTCCTAACCAATTCAGTATCGTACTAATCTGTGCCAAGCAATCAGATAATAACAGAAATTTGCCTTCATTTTGATCTCCCATACCAAGACCTTAGAGTCTAAACCGCTAATAAAACAAAACACACTTGATAATAATTCTCTGAGGTTATACACCTTGCAGTATTAACGTACTAACGAACTTGATAACAAACCCCATGTCGTACTAAGGATTTTTACTGATCAACATAGAAAATAAGTTCACAATGGTTTGTTCCCAAAACGTTTTTTACTGTACAGAGGGTCTGTATATTGACCTGTAACTTGTATACCGTATTGAAAAATTCAGAACGAATCGACTTCTGCCCGCTTTCATGATATCATGTTGAAAAAATAGCTCGTTCGAAACCGTAGCAAAATCGTTAGAAGGCAGTTTAAGATACGCTACGGCGAGGTGCTACTACGGCTACCGTAACCGAAAAGGTCTGGGGAGAGTACGTCTCGGCAGTCCGCCAAATTTGTATACGTAATTGGACTACATGCTGTCCAATTTGGAAATAATTTGATGAAAAAAATTCCGAGGGCAGCCAAAATTGGACGAGGCCGTAGGCCGAGTCCAATTTGGCGAGGTTTTTTGTCAGAGGAATTTTTTGAATCTAATTATTTCCAAATTGGACAAGCATGTAGTCCGGTTACATATTAATTATATAGCTTTTAGTCAGTCAATCCAGCGTAAATAATAAACTTTTTTATATGTCCAGAGCGGCAAAAAACATTCAACAATAGTAGGCATAACACAGCACATGCAACTCACTCAAAGCATTGTCTTCACGAATAAAAATTAAACAAAACAGTGCAATTTTATTCACCTGAGTTTGCGAAGCTTGCTACAAAGTGAGTGAAAACACTGCATCAATCAAAGAAAGTCGTAAACAAAGTGTCCGAAGAGCTTTACAGCTTCTTGAATCTGACATACTCCTTTCCACTATTTCGTTCATACTTCATGGCCGTGTTTTCTTTTCGAATTTCAGCATAAACGACAAAGAATTGCATCCAGCTCGTAGCGATGAATATCTGACAGATCTCTTGCTTCCCTTCGATGCACTTACGTTCACCCAAGTTTTGTACTATTAGAGGCGTTTTGCTCTTAGTTTTTGCTTCTTAGTGTAGCTAGCTCCTCCTCTGACAACGTAAAAAATTTCTCTTTGGTGTTACTATCGCTGGAAAGCTCAAAAGGAATGGAAAAACGTAGCAAACTTGCCTTATAAATTCCGCCATTGTCGACTAACAATGCGACAAGTTTACCGGGCTGGCGCTATGCTTAATGCTAATTGGCTGATATCCATCACATGTCGCTTTTCGTTCGATTTGATTGGCTGAGACAAAACTGTCCAGTTTTTCTTAAATTGGACAGTTTGTGCATTTTACCTGAAAGTCCTATTCGAAACTATCCAAATTTAATCCCAAATTGGACAGTTCTCAGAAATTAAGGAAAAATAGCTGCGCTGACAATATAGGATTTACTGACAGCTATATAATTATTTGAATCTAATTATTTCCAAATTGGACAAGCATGTAGTCCGGTAACATATTAATTATATAGCTTGTAGTCAGTCAATCCAGCGTAAACAATAAACTTTTTTATATGTCCAGAACGGGAAAAACATTCAACAATAGTAGGCATAACACAGCATATGCAACTCACTCAAAGCATTGTATCACAAATAAAACTTAAACAAAACAGTGCAACAGTTTATTCACCTGAGTTTGCGAAGCTTGCTACAAAGTGAGTGAAAACACTGCATCAATCAATGAAAGTCGTAAACAAAGTGTCCGAAGAGCTTTACAACTTCTTGAATCTGACATACTCCTTTCGACTATTTCGTTCATATCTCATGACCGTCTTTTCTTTTCGATTTTCAGCATAAACGACAAAGAATTGCATCTAGCTCGTGGCGATGAATATCTGACAGATTTCTTGCTTCGCTTCGCTGCACTTACGTTCAGCCAAGTTTTGTACTAGTAGAGGCGTTTTGCTGTTAGTTTTTGCTTCTTAGTGTAGCTAGCTCCTCTTCTGACAACGTAGAAAATTTCTCTTTGTTGTTACTATTGCTGAAAAGCTCAAAAGGAATGGAAAAACGTAGAATACTTGCCTTAAAAATTCCGCCATTGTCGACTAACAATGCGACAAGTTTCCCCGGGCTGACGCTATGCTTAATGCTAATTGGCTGATATCCGTCACATGTCGTTTTTCCTTCGATTTGATTGGCTGAGACAAAACTGTCCAATTTTTCTTAAATTGGACAGTTTGTGCATTTTAGCTGAAAGTCCTAATTGAAACTATCCAAATTTAATCCCAAATTGGACAGTTCTCAGAAATTAAGGAAAAATAGCTGCGCTGACAATATAGGATTTACTGACAGCTATATAGTTAAGTGTAAAAGCAAGGCGAAATACAAAGAAACATAGGCTAAGGAGTTGAATAACACTTTTATTTAGTTTTCCACAGCCGAATGGCTTCGCTCAAAAAATATTTGGTGGTTGTTTGCTATGCTAGGACTAACAGAATAGTTCTGAGCGAAAGATTCTTTCTACAGCAGCAATACACAACAACACAACAACAATTAAAATCGATGAAATGTTTAATTTTAAAAATACGAATATCGCAAATATTACCGAGTTATGAACTGAAATATACCAGTACTCACCGAAGCAAAATGGTAGCGGATACTTATACAGCTATAGTTTATCTCCACTAAACTGTGAAGGAAAAAAAATCGCACGCTCAACAAGAGTACTTTTCTTGTCCATACCGACACTTGCACCGAACGAATTCGTCAAATTCAGGATAAGACTTTTTAAGCTTTTGAGCGACAAACGTTCGACTACAATAAAATTCAATGGATACAGTATTCGTTGGAACTCTTAAAATGCTGAGAAACCCGGCGAAAAAGGACAGAGAAGCGAATAAAATCCGACGTACTACCACTACGGCAAAACCTCCCGACTCACGTAGTCAGATTTCACTCTACGGCTGGACGTGACTGACTGACATGCGCAGTATCTTATATTTGGAGAAAATTACTTCCGGCAGCCGCAGTAGCGCCTCGCCGTAGCGTATCTTAAACTGCCTAGAGACAGACAAGATACAGCCGTTTACTGGCAGTCTTTGAAAAATAATCCTGAATTTCGTCAAAATGAGCCAAAATAAAGTTTTAAAATTTCCTTTATCAATATGGTTCTTATCTTTTTATTCAATTCTATGAACTGCTTTTATGCAGTACTGTCCACAAAGATTTCAATTTCCTCAAAGTTTCGGGACAAATGGATACAAAATATTTCGTGCAGAATGTAATTTGATTAAGCGAATATTTTCACGTCTATAAATACTTCAAGCAGTGAATGAAAAACCGTTTTGTTTTCATCGATGAGAACCACTTTCAAATAGTTTTAAATGCATAAAAAATAACAATTAGATCAGAATACAATAATTATTTATGTAAGGTCTCGCTATTATGTCTCGGCAGAGATACTTCTTTTTTGCAAGTTCAAATGTATGCAAATTTCGTGTGAAATGTAATTCGATTCCATTGTCTTGTTTACAATCTCTTTCTTAGGAAAGTTGTATTTTCGTGAATAAAACCCATTGGCCTGTTTTGTTTTTCTGATCATGTTTGTCTGTGATTTTTACAAAACATGTGGTCTTTTTTTTCGGAACTTGAAGTTGTACAAAAATTCCTATTTTGAACACAGATGTCACTTCCGGAATTTTTCATCTAAAATTCAATTGGTATTTAATTATAATTATTCGAAGTTTTCATTTTCAAGTCATCTTTTCATTCGATAGCTTTACTGATCTCGTAAAAAATTCCATTCAAGTTCACATCAATACTGTACATTGCCAATGTTTTGCTGACGTCTTGAGAAGTGTCTTACTAACGTCACTAGTCAAATCTAAAACATATCCAAACCATGTTGTGCAAACATTCTACTCTTTGTGACATGCGACTTTGACGCCCAACTGTGCGGAAATGAAAATCAACATACTTCTTGCTAAATATATAAAAAACAGTTTTAAAGTGGAGTCCGCCTCAAAAAAATGTACCGCCAGATCACACTGCTTTTTGCGAGATTAGTAGAAACCAGCAAAGCGTCTAGTTTCAAAGTTTCCCACAAAAACATTGCGTGACATGAATGACGTTACCCCTTTTATTTACAAAAATAGCTTCAACTTGTCAAAGCAACTACAGTTTCACAATGGTGATTATTAGTACTTTACCCCTTAAGCTTTTTTCTCTGTCCTCCCGCCGAAGCAAAGAAGAGAATCAGATTGCAGATTAGCCCAAAAGTCGACCCAGTGTTCCTACAACGATTTACTGTCAAAACTGAAATGAAACCGATTGGCCCAGGCTATCCCCGTCATTTTTAGCCGACAGGAGACTATCGTCTAGGACGACCAAAGGGTAAACTATAAATCGGCCACGCCCGATTAAATAGCGAATTCGCTTGTATAAAAGCTATGTGCATTTGCAGCTTTGTTTTCTCGCGCCGTTAACTGCAGCTGTTGTATGTCAAAGGTTATAAACTGGAAAAATCAGCATTAAGTGTTCAATGGTTGAATTCTCGTTTTATATATAATAAACAAATTTCAGCATAGAAAGTGCTTTGTACGGATTTTTATTTACTCGTTGCAAAACTTTGGAAAACGAACGAGTGAGCGTAGCGAACGAGTGAGTTTTCCAAAGTTTTGCATTTCGTGAATATAAATCCGTACAAAGCACTTTCTATGAAGTAATCTATCTATAGCGCTTATTATTATATACGTCCTGTAATTTACTCACTAAAAAGCTGCTAATTAAATTTTCGTTCGCAAACCAATGTTAACCAATCAAATGGCGCGTATCGCTTTTTTTCACGTGTGAGGAAAATGATACGTCCAATCAGAAGCCGCGTATCATGTTTTTTCACGTGTGAGACGTATCAAGTTGAAAGATTTCATTCAAGGCTGGCGGCGTTTCACACACAAGCCATTTCTTGACGAAGCTCAAAAGCTATTTTTTACAATTATTATTATTTTTTCTTTTTTTTTTTTTCATTTTGAAAATAACACACAAAAAATACTTACAATATTACAACGCTATTTACAAAATACTATTTACAATTCACAATACATTGGCAACAGATCAGAAATATTACAAATTAATATAAGAAGCGGTGGAAATCTTTCCCTAAAGAATACAAAGAAACTATATACTACACATAGGAGAAGGCGAAGAAGTTGTTAGATAGCTGGTTTATATGTACTTAAAGGTCAAATGAACAGAAATTTCGATTTTTTTAATTTTTTTTCGATTGTGTTTATTAAGAGCCAAATAAACATATCCCGAAGTTTCAAAGTAATCGGACATTGTATCGCAGAGATATTGCAAGTTGAAAAATGCTTTTTCTAGCCCTTCATAATCGTAGAGCGCTCGGAAAAAATTGTCGGAAATAAAAACTTGTGACGTCATAATTGGTGTTTTTGAAGACGACCGCAGACCGATTCCGCAGACCGCACGGTTAGAATTTAAATAAATGTGTTTAGTGAATTTCAAGCAGTTATTTCGTTCTGTTTGACCGTTTTTCAGTTGATTGATTGTTCGTTGTTGTTCAGAGACGCACATGTTTTAAAATAAAATAGCTAAAGCTCAAAAATAGCTTTAAGTTTTGTTTGCTGTCGTTTTGCGTAATCATGTGAGACATAGGTAGAATGCACGCTGGTATGAAAACAAATCAGGAATCTCTATTGTTCTTTCATAAGCATTTTACGTTAATGAGCAGAATTATTTGCACGTGCTTTAACTATGCACGTGCGTTTTGAATCTTGGTACACTTCAAAGCCGTCCTCTGCCAAACAACAACATGAAATGACGAAATTCTGCGTATTTTGGACATTATCAGCCACGACGGCTAATATTCGGTTTTTCTATTTGGGGTAAAACGCTCTCTTTAAATATTCAGCGGGAGCTAGCTTTTTTAAGCAATAAATAAGCAGAATACGTCCGGAAAGTTGCGAGATTCTCAAGTAAAATATAAATTCATTTTCTACAAGACGTTGTCGTTGACGTTGCCGTCAGTGCGGTCTGTGGAATCGGTCTGCGGTCGTCTTCAAAAACACCAATTGTGACGTCAAAAACTCGTTCCATTCCTTCCATTTTAGTGCGCAGTCATTCAAAAACGTTTTCGTGAAGCCTTCGGAAATCTTCGTATTTTTTGCTGTTATTCACGCTTTATGGCTCGGAAAGCAAAAATGTTTCTTAATTTTTCTCAATAATGGATAGTTTTAGCATTTGGTTGATTAAAATGGCATTTTGAAATTTCTGTTCATTTGACCTTTAAAGAAGTTGTTCTTTTCTATATTTATAAATGATTTTACTTATAAAGTCCGAGATCAATATGAATTGTTCTGGAGTTTCATTTTATAAATGTAATAACACATGTATAAGAGTGTAGTTTAGCTTTCTCTTTAATTCATCATTCGGTGTATTGGGAAGGCCAAATAAAATATCTTCAGTATTGAGTGAAAAGGACGAGTTGTTGGTTGAATTGAACCACTGCAACACCTGCTAAATGAAAGACTTTGTGAAATGACAGTCAATAAGCGTACGGTCTCTCGAATCCGTTTCTCTGCAGTATGTACAATCTCCATCCTCCTTAATCTTAAATACGAAAAGCTCCTTTTTAGTTACAAAAAACCTATGAATGACCTTGAAATGAAATGCTCGCAACTTGTTTTCTTTAGCAGTTTTGTGGACCGATTGGAATGTTTTCTTCCAGTTGATGTTTTCGGAAGTAAGTGATTTTTCCCAACGTTTCGGCCCCGTGTGGCTGTTTGTATGGATTTTATTCACTAAGAGCCAATAAAAATCTTTGGCTTTGGCTTTCGTCAAGTTTAAGAAACTGTTATTGTCGACCTGAAAGGACGTCATATCTTCAAAACATATACCGCTGTCTTCAGAATTAAGTAACTTTCTTGCTTTTTCGAGTAGGTGGTTTGGAACAGCACATTCTTTGTTAAAGTGCCTATAACGAGAGATTTTAATTCTGATTTGTCGATTAGGCAATTGTTAAGTTCCTCGTTGAATTGAAGCTGATCTTTTTTATTATTAGGTGCGTAGATGTTGCAGAGAGACAATTCCACACCATTAAAATTTAAGTTAATTAAGACTATTCTTCCCGAGTCGTCGTTTTGGGAATAAACTATTTTTGTGTCTCGCACTGATGGATCTATTAAAATACAAACTCCTCTACTATGATGAGAACCATGCGAAAAAATTATGTCGCCACCCCGTTCGCTTTTCCAGAACGATTCATCGTTAAGACCAGAGTAAGTTTCTTGTAGGAAGTAAAATGACGCTTTTTGATCTTTGAGGAATGAAAAATACTTCTTCTCTTTTCACAATCTCTTAATCCTCGAACTTTTAGTGAAAGAATTTTGCATAAATTTTTCTTTGACATTCTTTTACGATGACCACGTTGACACTGAATAATTAAACGGATAAACTTGAATAATAAATAAAGAGTATCTTAATAAATAGCTTAATAACAACAGACGAAAAAAAAAACAAACAAACAAACACAATCCGAGTAATAACAGTACAAAAAGTTAATTAGAATATGAGAAACTTGCCCCTTCCTAATCTAAAAAACCTATTCCCGACTTCTTCTATGGCCTAGAATATCATTATGAAAAGGCATTTTGGCGCCTAAATGATTGCCGGAATACATTGTCAGTTAAGCTTTTTAAAGCACAGATTTCGAGCGAAAGGTCGGTCAAAGAAAGAGGGAATGGCTTCCGCTCAAAAAACACAACCGTCCTCGTGGACGTCACGCATGCTCTCTCCCTATTTATTTTTTACAATTATAATTCCAACGTTTACCTTGAAACTCTCTCGGTATTCTTAAGAAAAACAAAAGTGAAAAGCCCAAGGCTCTTCGGCAGAAGAATACGTCGAAGGTCAGGAAAACAAGAATACAAAGCAAAAAAGATAAAAGATAAAAGCAAAGCGGACGTGGATGGATATTTATGAAAGATTTCCGCAGAGGACCCTACGTTAATTATGCATACAAATATTCCATATAATCCTTCACACACGAACGGCAGTCATGAACAGAACGAGTTACAAAATTGTATGCATAATTAATGTAGGGTACTCTGCGGAAATCTCGCCGATATTTTTTGACAAGCGACGAACGCGACGAACGAAAGTGCACAATAGCTCCAGAAGAACTGAACAAGCATCTTGCAGGTTATCCGCTGCAGTTTACTTGAACAATCAAAACAAAAAGAACCGCAAAAACAAGGCCGTGGAAGTAACCTGAGATCATGCCCTTCCTCCCTAATTGTCACTCCTCTCCCTTTCGAAAAAGAAAAAAGAACGGCTGATCGCAGGTTATTGTGGAAGCAAATACAAAGCTGCTGCACGTGCCGTTGACCGATGAAGACTTTGAACTGCTTTACTCTGTTTACGAAAACATCTTGCTTGGACTGTTGAAGTATCTTCGATTTCAACTCGTTCGCTCTGCTCACCAACTCGTGCGTAAATACCGTACGCGCGCACTGTCCATGAAATATTCTATATTTCTGTTGCTAGCTTGATAATGTTAATGAGCAGAATTATCTGAACGTGCGTTAACTATGCACGTGCGTTTTGAATCTTGTTACACTTCAAAGCCGTTCTCAGCCGAACAACAACGTGAAATTACGAACTTCGGCGTGTTTTGGACAGCGTCAGCTACGACGGCTAATATTTGGTTTTTCTATTTGGGGTTGAACGCTTCTTTAAATATTCATGGGAGCTAGTTCTTAAAGCGATAAATAAGCAGAATACGTCCGGAAAGTTGCGAGATTTTCAAGTCATATAAATTCATTTACCACCAGACGTTGTCGTTGACGTTGCCGTCGGTGCGTTCTGCGGAATCGGCCTACGGCCGTCTTCAAAAACACCAATTATGACGTCAAAAACTCGTTCTATTTCTTCCATTTCAGTGCGCAGTCATTCAAAAACGTTTCCGTGAAGCCTTCGGAAATCTTCGTATTTTTTGCTGTAATTCACGCTTTTTAAGAGGCTCGGAAAGCTTGGTTGCTTAAGATGGCATTTTAAAATTTCTGTTCATTTGACCTTTAAACGAAAAGTAATAAACGAAGTGAAAAACAAATCCAATCATAACCATCTGATCTGTTCGGGAAAGTTCTTCAAAGCGCAGTACACCTGGAGTATTTGTTTCCTGTCAGAACTGCTTTAACAAAGATTTTGTTTCTTTCAAAACGTAAATTTTCATTCAACAAACAAGAATTAATTTTAGTTATCAAATTGTCACGAAATGACACGCTCTTATACGAGATGTTTTAAAGGTATGAACGTAAACGCTACTTGCGCGAGAGTTAATTCCGAATCAGTGAATTGAGGAAGACGCTTGAGAGGCTTATTAAATTTATTGCAGTTTTCAGTTGGCGCCACGCAATCTCTAGTAATTTTTAAGTTAATTTGTCACAAACTCAACAACACGCTCTGAGGAAGATTCCTTACCATTTTTACGACTCTTTGTAAAGATACCCACAGTATTATAATCATCATGACTTAAAAAAACTCATTAATAATTCATAAAGAAAATACAAAAGAAATTAATGTTTAATGAGTGTCTTTATATCTGATAAAGACACGGCTAAACTTTACGTCCAATTTTCTAGGCCAAAATAACCCCAAATCTAAATATTAGTGCAAGAATGAGTTGCTCTACATCAGAAGATTTTTAATAATAAGCCGTTCAATAAATTCGCAGTTCGTGTTTTGTCAAGTCTAAAACACTCCGCTGCGCCTCGTGTTTTAATTATGGGTTAGAGACTGTTGTGAGTGTTTTGTTGACAAATACACGCACGCGCTGGCCGCACAATGAACGAGAAATTTTCAATACTGCACGAGGCGTAGCCGAGTGCAGTATTGAAAATTTTGAGTTCATTGTGAGGCCAGCAAGTGCGTGTATTTGTCAACAAAACACGAACGAACAGACTCTAACCCTTTTAATATACAATCTGAGTACACTGCATCGAACTGCAAGCGATGATCGACTTAACGAACTTCAAACAACAAACTTAATGTTTAAAAATAAGAAGTGTAGTAGTACATAATTACACGGGATTACATCAATAATATAAAAATCACAAATTAGCCGTACAGAAATAAAACTTAAAATGGTTCATAAAATCGTTCATCAGCTGTGGTCGTTCATAAATACAGTCAGCGAGAAGCTTGTTCAATGCAAGTCGATGGCTTTCACAATCAAGCAACTACAAGCAAGTCAATCGCACACAAAAATGTATTTATTGAGCTGCAGTTTACCTTTGAACATGAAAGCGCTTCAAGTTGTTATCCTCTTCGATTTTGTTTGGTATTGGATCGTTGATAATTTGAGGAATATACTTTTCTTCCACTTCTACAAGCTTTGAAGCTGAAGACACCTTCAATAATGCACGATTTTCGTGCATTATTGTCAATACTGCACTGTCTGAGTTTGCTGACGACAGGTAAAGCAAAATCACGTGATCTATTTTAACCAATTGCGCGCGTGGATTTTGGACAGTGAACGAAGATTGTATATAAACCGTGATAAAACACTGCTGCTCATTCATTAAACATTACATTATTCTTCAAATCGGCTTTGTGCAAATACTTTATGCAATTTCTACAATGGTCAGCAAAACTGGCCCGTTCAAAAGGAACACGCGAATAACAATTTAGTGCTCAATCTCGTCCCCAGAGGCCGCGATCCTTCTGGTCTGTGCCAGGGATCGGGGGCTAATCTAAAAGTCCGTCACAAAGGCGACCGAATCTGTTTCGCTGCAATCTCGAGCCCAGAGTGACCCCCGGCTCCGCGATCCGTCAGCGGTTGGTCAGCGGTAGGGTCGCCGGGACTCACTTTGGGAAACTGAATAATAATTCAGTGTCTTACTGGTCCTCACAGAACAATAGAAATCAACACGGAAGTCTGAAAATCTTCCCCGGAAGTAAACCAAACCGGAAACCCTGGAAAAACATTTTTTGTCTTCCATGGTCAAATGTTCAGGTGTATCACCTTAATTTTGTAAAACACCTAAGAACTCGTCATATGGCGCTACATAAATGAAGTATTTTCTAATTCTACCAATTTTTTTTTAACTCAAAAGCTAACTTGAATAAAAAAGGACTTCCTTTAAACGTCAATTCTGAGCGGAGTTTTAAAACAACAACGACGGCGTCACCAAGGACAAGGTCGATTGAAAACTCAATTTATAGTTGACTTACAAATCTCGCTAGAACTACTGTTTTCTTTCAAATCTCCGTTACGGTTGAAAAACTGAATATCGCAGACAGTGCTCGATTCAAAATAATAACTAATAACGCAGAATTTGAACATTACGCGTTGTTGTTTTGCTGAAAAAAAGGAATTGTACAATTGTGTGCACGTGAATTGCGTGAATGTGTGCACGAACTGAGTTGCCGAAATGCTAATTACACCTTTTGAATAGTGTTGATCGGTGTGGCCTTTAACGTCTTTATTAATATTACCGCCATTCGACAAGGAAAAAATATTTGTTCGAAAACATGCAATCTATCATGAAAAGATGCGCTGTCAGCGAGAAGCCTTTGAAATATACGAAAGTCGCCAAACAAAATTTTTTATCAACAGAACAATAGCTTGTCCGTGCGTTGTGCATTATGTAAATTTCTTCACTGTCGTCCGCAAAACAACAACGAACACATGCACACAGTCAGGCGGAATCTTGGAAGGCAAACAAGATCTTTGATTTAAAACCAATATAGCAGTATGCTCAAGAAAGAGACTAACGGAAATCAAAACACCAGACGCTCTTTTGTTGACTCTCTCTTTTGTTAACTGCAAAAACATTTTTGTTACTTTTGTTGCTTCGATAAACACCAGTTCTGTCGATACTGTGTTAGAAATAGTTCAACTTTCTCGATTTACTTCCGTTCAGGGAAATTTACTTCCGCTTAGACCTGAGAGCATGCGCAATAAAAACCGGAAGACCAAGGTTCTACCTGAAATCGACCTGAAATTGATCTGATCAATTCCAGTTTCCCAGAGTCCGTCCCGTACCGCTGACCGACTGGACGGACTCTGGGCTCGAGATTGGTTTCGCTGTTGAAAACTTGTTTGTTACACCACAATCTCTGGTGCGCGTGAACAATCGAACCGGAACCAGAATTTAAAAAAGCAATCACTACCATATTCAACATCTTCTCACTTACTCATTTTCTGCCACGATTTCAACATGAACGAACAACGATAAAAATATCAAAAAATAGTAATAATTGAATATGCAATATTCAATATCTTTTCTCTTAATAAAGATCTAGTGTCTTAAAAGTCCTCTTTCGACGTCAAAGTCCATCTCTTTGTAATAATAATAATAATAATAATAATAATAATAATAATAATAATAATAATAATAATAATAATAATAATTGCTCGCTGTTAAAATTTTCAATGTGGTCATTCATCCCTTTACCGATAAATACACCTTTAGGGAATTATAAATCGAAAGAGAATACCCTACAGAATATTCGACCACCGAAAAAATGAACATCAAGGTCTTCAAAGCGATGAAATAATCTTTCGACTTTGGAGTCCTTTGATTTACGATCGAAGAGAGACATGAAAATCAAAAGCGGAGTGTTGACTTCAAATAGAGTTTTCTTGACTTATGAGAATGCTGAAGTCGGGTAAATGCTTCCTTTTAGTGTTGATTGTGTTTATAGTAATTGTTGGCCGATGATTTATTCCAAATCAAATACCGTTTATATTTTATTCGGCACGCATTTTCGCTCCGCGTAGGAATAAACATCAATACAAAGCGACGCTCACTAAAATTACTGCATGTCATACACACAAGAAAGTCAAAAGTTTTTTGCTTCTAACGGCAAATGTAATGTTAACTTAAATAAACATTTTGTCTCCAAATAATCCTTGACCGTTCAAGTTTTGTTTTCTGTTCAAATTTTTCAAGTTTTGCGTAACTGAACATGACACTTCGCATGCGAGAATCTGACCCGTGCATTACTGTCTCTAATTACTGAAAATTATTTTAAAAAAAGCATCTTAGCAGTTTTGATTTTGGGATTTGATTTATAAAAAGTTCTTAAAATGCAACTATCCCTTTTGTGGACGGAAACATCTTAACCATCGCGTGTTGTATTTAAAAAACATTGATTAAACCTCATTTATTGCCTACATTTTGTGACATTTTAACGTTGAAAAGAATTTAAAGATTTGTCAAGAGTTATCAATCTGTCAAACCCATAGCCTGCGTAGTAGACATACGTTTTTTAGTGTGTTTAAAAGAGTGCGCGATCGCGAGAATACGCGCGCTGGAAACTACGGCGCCTGCTACGCAGGCTATCAAACCTGCGTCATTTATGAACACCAAAGAAATAGCACTTTTTCGCATATTACCTAAAATACAATTTACCATATTTTGGTCATTTCAAATATAGTTCTATCAAAAACCGTTCAATATCTGTTCTTATGAACGAACATGAGTATTTCGCTCGTTGGCACTTACCGATAGGTACAACTAGTAATAATAATAATAACAATAATAATTACAGTGATAATAATTAATACTAATAATGTAAATAATGATAATAATATATAATAACAACAGCAACAATAATAATAATAATAATTATAATAACCATTATGTTTCCTTTGCATTTTAAATCGCTCATTCCAATTTTAAACGCTTCTCAGCTTTTATTCATTTTCTATATAACATATTTTGCTTTTCATGTTAACGAATGTATTATAGAACCATTTATTGTAAATAATTTTGCGCCATAGATAATAATAATAATAATAGTAATAATAGAAATAATAGAAATAATAATAAAATCAGAAGAACCTATTTTCAATGGAAATCTAACAAGTATAGCGTTAAGCCAATGACGCGTCGTTTTTTTTTAATTTGAGGCAGAACTTGATTCAAATGTTTATTTAGATGTTTCTTTTTATTTAGATATTTCTACGTTTTTTCTTTTGACTGCAAAAGGATAAAGGTACTGTGAAAGCTCGAACTTACAAAATACGAAAGCTTCGTTCCTCCATTGTCCGCAATGTTTTCCCCGAGTGTTACCTTTCCACTGATCTAGAGCCCAATAAAAGCAACAGAAATTAATTGTTGAAAAAGAGAAATAAAACAAATTTAGATTATAGACATCATCTTCTAGAGAAACTTCCTATAATCCTCTTACCAGATATTTGCCTTGGACCTTGTATTGAGAGTACTGTTCTTCAATGCATTTTGATTTCTTGTTAAATTCCACGAGTGAAGGCTTGCTCCACCATTCTTTAACGATATCCCCATTTTTGTCAAATTTTCGACCTAGTAAATAAAACAATGACCCGGGACATATTATAAATTTTTGATTTGCTAGACTTTTACAAGTTTGCTCTTCAAGAACTGTTAGATGAAGGCGCCGACATGGGCGGAGAAGAACATTGGTAAACATTGACGATTTCATCGCACAGTTTGTAAAAAGTACTATTTTGAGAAATCGCCGTGTCGAATCATGCTTCACGCCTATGAAACCGGAGTGAGTCGAAGTTTTCGAGTAGAATGGACAATCGAGTACTATTCAAATTTTGGACAAAATATTTAATAACGCGGCCTTATATATATACAAGCACAGGCAACATTGTGAAAAAGTACAATGACTGTTTGTTTAGTACAACACGTAAACGTAAAACAAGACGTCCTTCAGAAGTTAACTTCAAATACATCAAGATCTACTAAATAGGGGCTTGGGTCGAGTAATGGCGGCCTAGTAAAGACGTCTTTTGCAGCCGTCCGCCTATATTTCTGTCCTGTCTAGGTTAATGGCCGAAATATTAGGACAACTCTGGAACACACGTAAAACGATAACATCGACCTCGTCGGACGACTCTTCTTTATCTCCTGAAACAAAACAAAAAAAACGAAACCCAACGCGGCCTGAACAAGACGACGAAGTGATGACAGCGCTAAATATGTCATAAGATCTGGGAGCGACTCTACAGGCAATCTTAGCTAAACTGGATAAACTCGACACTGTAGAATCTGCCGTAAACAAAATTGAAGCGAAACTCGAGAATCTCGAGAAAAGAACGCAAAAGTTGGAAGAATCAAACAACATCGAAGAAAGACATTGAAGATCTAAAGGACGAACTCAACTTCACAGAACAACCGCGAGAAAACGGAAGAAGTGGAGAAGGCGCATCAACTCTACGAAGATCAATTAGCGCAGTTGGCGGCGATAGCCCAGAAAAACGAGGAGTTTATCAAGCAGGTCGAGACAAAGAACCTCTACTTGGAATCTTATTCCCGCCAGGTGAACATTAAATTCACAAACATAAATCAATCGGTAAAAACGGTCGAAGACACAGAAGAAGGTCTTCGAGCCTTCCTCGAAGAAGACCTTGGTTATCTGGATGCAAGAACTGTCGAAATCCAGCGCGTATATCGCATCGGCAAATCCAAGGATTGGGAACCACTGCCCATCCTGGCGCGTTTCCTCCGATACAAGGATTGTCAACAGATCTTTTCTCTACTGAGGATACCGACTTTTCAGATGTTCAGAGACCTCCCTCAAGAGATCATTTCTCGTCGCAAAACACAGATGAAAGCCTTTAAAGAAGCCAGGAAACATGGAGGTGCTGCCTCATTATTTAGCCAATCTCAACCTGATAAACTGTATATTAGAGGTAAATTGTGGCCCATCGGTCAAAAGTTCACTATTTAAATAACTGTAGTTTGACTTCGCTCATAGTTCCTTACAATAACTGATTACTGCCAAAAAGTTTCATTTTAATTACAGACGGTTTTCGGAAGCTCAAACGTCAGATAGAGCTACAACTTTTTTCTTGCTTTTTTCTCAGTGTAGCAAGCAACCATTTGCCCAATTCTTAACCATACGCCGATTAGTGGTTTTAGTCCTTTTGCGGGTGTTGTAACGAGGGAAATTAGTATAATTCCTTGATTTCAGAGAAAGATAGTTTAAGATGTTACGTTAATCAACGCTTACTGTAACATTTAAATTATTCGACCGGGAGTCTCGTTTAGAATAAGGGAGCGATCAATGAGTATTTTAGGAACGTTCAACTGTCACTCTGTCAGTCATGAAATTGTAAATTAAACTGATAAAAAGTTATATATGAAATAACACAGTATTATAATATTTAGCCGCATTTACTCGTCTTACCGATATAATAGAGAGTGTTCGTCCGTGAGAAAATATGAAAAGCCAACAGTAACTTTAAAGTAAAAAACCAAACGCTTGTGAAATTCTATTTCTGGACTGTGTACTTTTGTACATCTGCTCGTTCATAATTTCTTTGTTGGAAATTCGCATTGCGGATATTCTACGTTCATTCTATTCAAGTGGAGTTTCTCTCTGCTATCGATCATTTAATGTAACAAAGGAAATTTAGGAAGTAAGGAAGACTGTAAACTAATATTGTTGCCTACACATGGCTGCATTGTCATAGCTTTTCCACGTTGTAACATTTTAACAATAGAAACTCACTTAGAATGATATATAAGCAAGCGACATTGTAAAAGTTTCTTTGATTTGACGATGCGATTAGTACATCGATGATTACATCTTCGATTAATGGACTACTGTTGGACCCAAGTTCTGTCTCAGCCTTACGTATGTAGTTCTGAAGTTCCTTGAAGTTAGATCGCCGTGTACCTAGAAGCTTGTTGACGAGGCTTCGTTTCCGCAGCAAGTGAGTGCTCTATCGAGTTAAGTTTCCCCATATTTCAGTGGTATTTTTAAATACCACTTAAAAGTCACATCTTAGCCAGATTTCAGCGTAGCTACAGCGCACTTCCCGTACAGTTCAAAAGTCGGTTTTAACTCCCAAAGCAAGGAAAATCCTATCGTCACAGTGTTTTCGTTTTTCTGTCTCATGGGCATAGAAAACTACCAAATCAACAATTTTTTGAAAGCATGTGGTCATTTTGAGACCGTTATTTATAAAAATACAAAACAGTCATCACAATCTCTTATACTTCACATAATACAATGGATCTGAAATTAGTTTCCCTTAACGTCAGGGGATTAGGAAACAATGCTAAAAGAAGAGAGGTGTTAAATTGGTTGCGAGCGAAAAAGCAATCTATATATATTCTGTAAGAGGTTCATTTCTGCATTTCGGCCATTTACGAAGGCAGGACAGAAATACCCGTATAGGCGGACGGCTTCAAAAGACGTCTTCACGTCGCCATTACTCGACCCAAGCCCCTATTTAGTAGATCTTGATGTAATTAAAGTTAACTTAATATGGAAATTTAATGTTTTTCTCGACGCCGAGGATATCGTCGATCAAAAAACTACTAATTCCGATTTTGCCTTTACTTTTTACAGATTTCAAAGCTCTCTGCAGCTGAATATTTTACGACAGTGATCAACCCCAAAAAGAAAAGTCGAAAATTCATAAGATGCACGCGAAATTTAATGATCTCACGTTTGCTCAGAGAACGGCAAAAGATTTTCACCTCGCCTATGCTTTAAGTCTGGCTACGGCCCTGCTTGCAGTTTTTATCAAGCCCGATAAAAACTGAAGAATTGCTAGCAATTCCTATCATGCAAGTGCCCCGTTTGGACCTTACTTCCCCCACAAGTGTCGTCGCAGTTGTCTCGTTTCCACACGTTCAGAGTTCACCGGTTCCCGTACGCTTAGACAGGAAAAACCTACCATTACAAGGTGGAACGAGATAATATCTCTGTCAATGTGTCAATGTCAATTGCTCAAATGATTTCGTCAATTAGAAGTAAAAGCTATTTATTTCAAGAAAGATTTAGCTGTTCACAGCCTTTTTTGGTATTTTGGTTTAATTGTTAGCTGATAGAGTTGAACGCGGGGAGAGAATTCCCGACAGAACTGGACGCTAGCGCAAACGGGAATCGCATGGGGCTGGAAGGCGAGGAACGGGAATCCCACCCCATACTGTGTTGCGCTCGCGCTTTCCCTCGCTGTTTGTGTTGAAAAAAAGGAGGCCGTGAACAGCCTCGTGAATGATCTTTTGGTTGCTTTTTTAAACAGCGCAATTCTTAAGGTGGCTCCTTAGTTATTCCAGGCGCACTTGTCCATGCCAAACTTTTCTTCATAACTGTTTCGGTTTTGAAAACTTTGTAAAAATTTTCACCAATTATATAATAATAATCAACCAACTTCGATTAACTGGAGGAAAATGACTTGAATATTATTGGCATTTAACTGGCCACTAAAAAAATGGCTGATCGATATATTTTTGCTATTTTGCACTGCCAGTAGAAATCAGGTGAAGTTAAAAGATAATGGACCTTCCATGTCCAGTCTGTAGAACAGGAAACGCATCTTGACAACGAACAGGTCTTTAAACTTAGATAATGGCATTTCAAGGAAATAATTCAAAACTTTAATGAGAACACTCTCAGAAACGGCATTCATGCTTTAATATAAAACCACGAGCGAACAATC
Source organism: Oculina patagonica (assembly GCF_052425735.1). Lineage (NCBI taxonomy): Eukaryota > Metazoa > Cnidaria > Anthozoa > Scleractinia > Oculinidae > Oculina > Oculina patagonica. The sequence goes on from NC_135762.1 coordinate 18,930,135, forward strand.
ACGATACATTATTTTCCCAGGTCAAATTTCAGTACATTGACTTTAAATATAACTAGTCCCAGGCAGTAAATGGTGAATTGACAACACGCTGTGACGCGATAACAATACTCACCTTCCCCTCTGAAGTTTAATCTTACGAACCAATCAAGTTGATTTGCATGGTCGTTCAAATGTCTACCAATCAGAGCCTGAGGGTCAGTTCTTGACCCTAATTCAACATGTCCAAGCAGAGGTTTTTTCACTCCTCCTTTCGCGACTTGCTCACCCCGCTTCGCTGCTCAAGTTTGGTGAACAAGGGAAAAGAAAGCCCTTTGGAACCAGGGTACGAAAGTCCCGGTCAAATATCTTATGATTGAGCTTTGTATGTGTACTTAAGTTTGACAGAGGTTTCAGATTGAAAGCGGATGGCTAAGTTAAGCCCACGATCCGCACTTCAATTGAATTAAAATCCATTTTAAAATATTGCGTTAGTCCCGTGATCCAGAGCGTTCAAAAACTGCCAGTCCGTAAAAAAAATAAAATGAGTGAAAACCCGAAATCCGAGCCAAAACCGTTGTTCCACAAACTTATTCACCCCCTCTTACATAAAAACTGTTTACTACCAAAAAGAGTTAACTTGTATTAAAGTATCAGCAGTTTGTATAGTGTGATCGTTTGGGGTTAGAGTATATAATGATCCTTTTACTTCGACGAGGCTTATGTAAACAATACGTAACCAATTTTACTAACCAGTGTTGTCAAATCCATGAGTTATCTCATGCCCAATGATGGATCCTAAAGCACCATAACTTAATGACCTGCGATCAAACAAATTACGTACGCGAGTGAATTATATAGGTAGACTGGCAATTTTTGAATAAAAGCGTGGTGTTTGATGCCAAAGAACTTTGATAAAATTGATATTTACTTTAGCATATGTTTCTTATAGAGAAACCAAACCACCAGTCGTACAACAGTAACAAACTTACAACTAATTACGTAGCATAAATGGCAAGGAAACCTAATAAAAACCGCTAAGCTTTTGTAGGCCTAGGTCCCCTGAATAGAAAAACAAGAAGAAGAAGAATAGAATAAAAGGTGTATTTTTCGCGAACTGAATTCTTCCCTTCCCTCGAAACATCTTAAATGTAACCCGAAAATTGCATACTGATGAGCCAGGTCAGAGTGATTGGTCTAAACACAGTACAAAGCTGCGTGGCGGGGATCTCGCGCGTGCTTGAGCGTAGCTGCATAGCTAATGAAAATTGGTAAACCTATTAAGCTGAAAAATTTTGGTTGTCTCGTGCGTACGTTCGTGTGCGCGTACTTACGTACGGATTAGGTCTGGGGAAGAGGTTGCCCGTGCTAATTAAGGAAAGTAATGAAATACACGAATGAAATAAAAGAGAAAATCCCCATTCACTACCAGTATTTTTTGTTTGTAATACGCAATAATTCGAGATCTTAGTTATTGTTGTTATTAACATATCGGAGTAAATCTAACACGGGAATTTACGCAAAAACACTTTCGGTTTGGTGATTTACTTGACTTCGGACTGTTTTTGTCGTACATTACTTGCAAAAACCGAAGGAGTAATGAGCAACGATAAAAGTAGCACTAGGAAGTGTATACCGAGCAAACATAAAACAGATCAGTTCGACGTTAATTAAATTTTTTAGCCACACCGATCAAAAACAAGATACATAAACGCCGCTGTAGCAAGCAACGCTTCGCAAATTACAAACTGCAAATAAAGACTGAAGGACAAGTCAAAATACAGACAACAAATAAAGCTACACTGCAACGCTACACAGTAAAACATCTGAGAGATTTTTTATCCAACCTCTCTTTTGATTTGTTTTTCCTTTTGTTTATCAGTGAGTGTTTTGAAAAATCAATGCGTAGATTTGGTGTCTACGCAAAAAAATTGTCCCTCTCGTTCGACAGCCGGCTGAAGAGTTCAATTTTACTAAACTCTGAAACGAGCAACCGTATCGACTGGATGACGTGGATGTAAGATTTAGATCTAAACGAAGTGATGGTATGAAAAGGCGGCAAATTTTTGGGGTAGTGAGAAAGGGTGTATGGAATTACTACTATTTTTGAAAAGCCATCCACTAAAAGTAACCAGCTAGAATAAATTTGTTTTGGATGACGTCGTAATGGAGGTGTGGCTTATGTTTAAAATGCGCGGGAATCTTTAGTGGTATGGAATAAATTTAAATGAAATGCGCGCGCGAATCTTTTAGTAATTTATGCAGCATAATTTATGTCTTGACGTCACGACACGATAAGTCTACTTGATTGACAGATTGACAAAGTAGAGTACAAAGTCTACTTGATTGACAGAATGAGCTAAACTAAAACTGTTATGTTAAGTGCCATAAGTTTATTTTGCTTTGATTCAAGATAATTTGTTTTGCTTTGAGCTTATTTTGTTGCGCCGTAAGACATTCAACGTGCTTTCCATTTAGCCAAAAAATCCGGAAATTTCGGTTTGAAGTCAAATGGTAAGGTAATTTTCCGAAAATTCCATTCGAAAATTGTGGACTTCCTCAGAGGTTGTCCTCTTTTTCCGTTCGGAACGGAACGCCGAGAATTTCCTTACCTTTTAAACGAATTTTCCGTTTCCAGACACGTTTTAAAGACCTCCGCGCGGTTTTTAAACGACTTGTCAATATGTTCACCTCGACGGCATTTCTATAAATGCCAGCACTTTTTTAACAGGAGAAATAAGCTGCCTAGTTCATGTGTTCATATTTTTTCTCGGGACAGGATCTAGCTCAAACGTGCTAATTGTACCATTTATTCTGTTTAAATTGCGTCTCATGGAACAGTTGACGGCAGTAAACAGCATCAGCTCATCTTCTTCGTCAAAAAGTTTGTTTTCTTCCTCAAAATATTCAGCTATATCGACAGCAAACAACACTGAATTTTGCGCTAGATCGAGTGAGTGGGAAGGAACGCCTGGTAGAATAATGGTAAGCGAAATCTCATCCGGTTGGTCGTTATATTCGGAAAATCGCTTACCATTATGGAACGGTCACACCAACCGGAATTTTCTTACAAATGGTAAGCACCCTCAGTGTAACCGCGAGCGATTAAAAAAATTTGTCTTGCACCTATGAGCCACCGTGTTTTAGTCTTTTGGTCGCTTATTTACCAGGATGGAAACATTGTAATCTCCAGTGAAAATTAAATTATTTAGGCTTGGTTAAATCTATATGTGTATAACAATACAAGAATGTCTGTAGAACCTCGTCATCAATATGGATTTTTTTGTGGAATCCCAGACGTCTCTCCAGTTGTAGAAGAAGTTAGCGCGCAAAGAGAAATATACAGCTTATTACCCAAGCGAGAGGACCGTACTGAAAGAATATCGACCCGAGATCATGAAGGTACGCGTTTGGTCAGTTCAAAAAACACGGAGGGCCGATGTTCCCCAGTCCGGTCCCAAGCCAGCTTGGGTATAAAGAGATTTATTACACGACTACGAAAGATTTAAATGGATATCACAGGGAAGCGGATTTCAAAAGATAGAAAGAATTTGTTCCCGACCGAGGACCTATTATTAAGATTCCTTAACTAATAATAAGTACGAGAGGGTTTTTATGCGAGTCAAGTTTATTTTTTCTCAGTTTTGGAAGCCATAAAAATGCGCGAATCAAGTGCGGAATGCAATGGATGGATGATCAATGGATGGATGGATGCCGATGGATGGATGGATGGATGGACAGATATCAAGTTGTATATGGAGTTCCCCGGGGTTCGACACTTGGGCCACGTTTGTTTCTTATATATATATGACTTCACTGCATGCAACATCCCTGAGTTACCGGGGGGGTACTCGGGAAAGTTTTGTACGGGGAGGCTCCGCCCGAAGATCCAACCCCTTACCCTTTTATATACCATTTTGATAGAAAAGGTACCCCTTTTGTATACCTTTTATTGCAAAAAGGCACCCCTTTCATATACCTACACGGCATCACATTTACCTAAAACGGGCTGTTTTCTTGTCATTTTTATGAAGCGCTTAATAAATTAAGACGATGCATCCAAAAGTTGGGTCTGCTCGAAATATTTAATGTAAAGGCCTTTTAAAATATCATTATAAAAGATTTCCCTACCCTTTCATATACCAAAATTTGTGAAATCCCTACCCTTTTATATACCTGGAGCCTGAAAAAGGTACCCCTTTCGGGCGGAGCCTCCCTGTATAGGCCATATGATATGAGTGTAGTTTTACAATTTCTTAGTAATTGGCTGATAGCAAATAAGCTCACTTTGAACTCACTTTTAAAAACGGAATATATGTTAGTTGGATCAATGCAGCGAATAGCGACTTTCACCTGAGGGCTTAATGTCTCTATAAACTGAATCTCGCTAAGACAAGTACACAGTAGCAAATGCTTAGGTGTAGAAATTGACGAGTTTCTGACCTGGGACTCTCATATTTCTATTGAATCGAGGAAAGTAACATCTGGTATAGGTGTCATTAAAAAGATTTAGCCATTCGTTCCTACATCCAATTTAATAGGTGTCTACCAGTCAGTTGTTTAACCATACTTTGACTACTGTAGTATTGTATGGAACGATATAAGTCACCACCTTAATGACAAACTACAAAGTTGCAAAATCGTGCTGCCCGAGTGATCGCTGGCGCAGATTATCAAATTGGGACAAATTTATTATTTAACAAACTTGGCTGGTCTAACCTTAAAGAAAAGAGAAACAAACAAAAAGCTCTCATGATGTTTAAAATCATGAACGGTATGACTCCAACCTATTTAAAAGACATTTTTTCAAGAAGCAATGGAAGTTCGATATATAATCTTAGGACTTCAGGAAGGAATCTAGCCTCTTTTTAGTTCAAACGAATTATTACCGAAAATGTTTTGCTTATACTGGAGTTAAGATCTGGAATGCATTACCAGACGACCTGAAATAGGAAAAATCCATGAGAGTTTTTAAAAAGAAACTGGAATCTTTCAATCTCTCTGTCGATTTTTAGAATAGTTTGTAAAAGCGTTTGTAAAAGCCTTTTTGTTCATAGCTATTTATATAGATAAATGTATATTGTAATCTAGTCACTATTTTTGAGCTAGCTGTTTTATTTTAAAAAAGCGCGTCTCTGAACAACAACCAACGCACAATCAACTGAGCGAAACGGCCGAACAGAACAAAATAACTGCTTGAAATGTCACTAAACACATTTATTTAAATTCTAAAATGCTGTCTGCGGAATAGGCCATTTTCGAGTTACCCTTTGCCTCTGTTTTAAAACGAGTCTACGTGCGAAACCATTCAAATGAAAATGAGTTTGATTTGCATGAAAATGGACTTGTAGGTGAAACTCATTTTCGTATGAATGGTTTTGCACGTAGACTCGTTTTGAAACAGAGGCAAAAGGTAACTCGGAAATAACCTATTGCTCTGCAGTCAGTCGTCTTCAAAAACACCAATTATGACGTCAAAAGTTTTTATTTCCGACAATTTTTCTGAACACTCAACGATTATGATGACCTAAAAAAGTATTTTTCAACTTGCAATATCTCTGCAATGCAGTGTCCGATTATGGCTCTTAAAGGCCCGTTTACACAGGCGATTTTTGTCGCGCCGAAGTTGCATCAAGTTTCGAACAGGTTCGAAACTCCTGCGACTCGCGGCGATTTCATGGCGATTTTATCGCTGCGATATTGCAGCGAAGTTGCATGAAGTCGCCGCGATATCGCGGCGACTTGCTGCAACTTCGGTGCGATAAAATTTGCATTGAGTTGCGCGACAAAAATCGCCTGTGTAAACGGGCCTTAATAAACACATGGGCAAAAATTAAAAAAAATTGAAATTTCTGTTCATTTGATGACCTTTTAGTATTTAACACCATTTAACACTGTTGTGCTAATTGAGAAGACTGTCTAAAAAGTATTGGCTATGTTGTAAATGAACAAATACTGTTGTTAAACTATATTGTTAGAATTGTTTTGAAGATTAAATCTGTATGATCTCACCTCGGAACTTCGGCAGAGTAAAAGAAAGGAGACTGTAGAATACCGGCTGGAATAACTAACAGGAGATAAAATATATATTCGAACTTGTTATTGAACGGATGTTGAGGCCTCAAATGTAATAAATGTCCCTAAATGTAATAAAGGTCCTAAGTGTAATAACTTTTGGTCCTAAATGTAATAAAGGTCCTAAGTGTAATAACTTTTGGCCCTAAATGTAATAAAGTTCCTAAGTGTAATAACTTTTGGTCCTAAATGTAATGAAGGTCTGTAGTGTATTAAAGGTTCCAGCTTAACATGAAATCATGCTCGGTGCTTTTCTATGTATTATATTCAGTTTGAAACCTGTTTTATGTTTACTTGCTTCATTTTCACATTGTCAAGCGCCCTTGAACGTATGGAAAGGGCGCTATACAAATGATTATTATTATTATTATTATTATTATTATTATTATTATTATTAGTATTAGTATTAGTATTATTATTATTATTATTATTATTATTATTATTATTATTATTTTCTTTCCAGTACTGTAAGATGCTATTTCGATTTTGTCATGTAGCAAGCAACTAAATCACGTGACAACGTTCATCCACGCGATCGGGACACTAGAGTAAAATTTTTTACCTGATTTTTTAGGAAGTTTTCGATTGTTTGAACCGTCCTGCTTTATGACAACTTTCGTTAACTCGAATTTTAAAAAGACTATTGAAGCAACAAATATGATACTTTTACTTTTCGTGCAAACGTACTAGACTTTTGTTTTCTTTTAAACCGCTCTGGCACTTCCAAGTTCAATTTAATTAAACTACAGTTTTACTGGCGGCACAGGTCTACAAGAATTCTACAGCATTAACAAGCACACGACGTCAAGCTTAAGAAACCAAATTTTTCTAAACACGTCCCTGTTATGTTAACTTTCTGTAAACTGGATTTTGATTTGAGGTTAAAACAGTAAACGTGATAGTCTTCAGCTTCTTTGCAAACAAGTTTAATTTAATTTTTTTGCGGTTTTAAGTTAGTGCCACAGAGTCTACAGGAATCCCTCCGCAGGAAGAAACATGCAACGTTTGTAAGTGTCTCAGTATATAAAGTAGACTCATCTGCGCATGCATTTAGCACAAAGTGTTTTGTTCCACAAGGAGAGAATATTGCTTTCTGAAACATATTTATACCTGCCTTGTACCCTGACGCCTCTCTCTTGTTTGGGGAAATGGGCGCTTTCTTTCTCCTTCGCGTGGTTCCTCGCGCTTCGCGCTCGTCACCAGTCACTCGTGTTTCGCGCTCGCGATTAATTAATAATTATTGATATTTTAAATAAATAAATAAATTAATTAATTGACTATTGAAACTTTACACCTTTAGCCTTAGGGCGTAAGGGGCTAAGTGTTTTAGCGGGCTACAAGCCCAAACAACCATCACAATACTTCATTCTGCACTATTGAGGATTTTGAGTAAACTACTTCTGTTGTTACCTATAAGCGTCTGTTTCCGTTGGCCCATGTCCAATAAGGCATGCAAAATAAAATAGATTTTGGCACATTCTTTAAGGCAAGCGGTAACTGGTTGTTAAAGTACATCATAATCTGGATCCCTAAGATACATTTTTAACTCCTTGCTTTTATATAGAAAAGCACCGTGCATGATTTCATGTTTAGCCGAACCTTATTATTACACTGAAGACCTTTATTGCCAACGAGACAGCCGAGCCAAGAGGCGAGGCTGTCGAGGCGGCAGAATCATAGAGCCGTGTGCGTATGAGTGTATAGGCAGAGAAAATCTTACGTTCTGCGTAAGGGACTTTTTTTTACCATATTTGGGTGTAAGTAAACCCCATATTTGGGTTGTATTGTTCTTCCCAACTGGTTCCCAGTCTCTCACTCCTTGCTAGAGAGCAAATGACCAAAATGGCGTCCACGCGGCTCGCTGTTAAAATTTTCAATGTGGTCATTCATCCCTTTACCGATAAATACGCCTTCAGGGAATTTTAAATCGAAAGGGAATACCCCATAAATTATTCGACCGCCGAAAAACATCAAGGTCTTTAAAGCGATGAAATAATCTTTCGACTTTGGAGTCCTTTGATTTACGATCGAAGAGACACATGAAAATCAAAAGCGTACTGTTGACTTCAAATAGAGTTTTCTTGACTTATGAGAATGCTGAAGTCGGGTAAATGCTTCCTTTTAGTGTTTATTGTGTTTATAGTAATTGTTTGACCGATGATTTATTCCAAATCAAATACCGTTTATATTTTATTTGGCACGCATTTTCGCTCCGCGTAGGAATAACATCATTACAAAGCGACGCTCACTAAAATTACTGCATGTCATAAACACAAGAAAATCAAAAGTTTTTTTGCTTCTAACGGCAAATGTAATGTTAACTTGAATAAAAATTTTGTCTCCAAATAATCCTTGACCGTTCAAGTTTTGTTTTCTGTTCAAATTTTTCAAGTTTTGCGTAACTGAACGTGGGATTTGATTTATAAGAAGTTCTTGAAATGCAACTATCCCTTTTGTGGACGGAAACATTTTAACCATCGCGTGTTGTATTTACAAAACAGTGATTAAACCTCATTTATTGCCTGCATTTTGTGACATTTTAACGTTGAAAAGAATTTAAAGATTTGTCAAGAGTTATCAATCTGTCAAACCCGTAGCCTGCATAGCAGACATCTGTGTACGTTTTTTAGTGTGTTTAAAAGAGTGCGCGATCGCGAGAATACGCGCGCTGGAAACTACGGCGCCTGCTACGCAGGCTATCAAGCCTGTGTCATTTATGAACACCAGAGAAATAGCACTTTTTTCGCATATTACCTAAAATACAATTTACCATATTTTGGTCATTTCAAATATAGTTCTATCAAAAACCATTCAATATCTGTTCTTATGAACAAACATGAGTATTTCGCTCGTTGGCACTTACCGATAGGTACAACTAGTTTTATTTAGGGCCGAAAGTTGTTACACTTAGCGCCTTTATTTCGATTTATTACATTTAGGACAAAAAGTTATTACACTTAGGACCTTTATTACATTTAGGACCAAAAGTTATTACACTTAAGACCTTTATTACATTTAGGACCAAAATTTATTACACTTAGGACCTTTATTACATTTAGGACCAAAAGTTATTACACTTAGGACCTTTATTACATTTAGGGACATTTATTACATTTGAGGCTTCAACAACGGATTACTAATAGACTGATAAAGTCGTTTTCAATCGAGTGTCGTAAAACCAAACCAATGCAATCACAATAGCCAATCACAACAAAGAACATAATGAACCAATAATAACTCGTAGTTAGGGCCTGTTTATATGAAGAAAAGTTGTCCCTGGTAGGAGAGTTCCCCTCCATTCCGAGCAATCCCGGGCGAGAGAGCTTTATATACATTTCTTTATAAATAGCTGAGAAATTGCAAAATTTGCTCAGCAATTACACCATGTAAATCTAAAATTATCCTTTTAATTCACACATTTTTACGTTCTGTTGTTACTATTTGTCTTAATTAGCACTTTTTGTCTACTTATTATTCAACTTTCTGTTCTTTGTAAATCATTCAACTGAAGATGACAGAAGTTCTGTCGAAACATGTCTTACAAACTTAAAAAAAAAAACAATAAAAGATATTTGCATACTTAATTATATCTGTTCGCTGGCATCAATCGAGATAGTTCCCTTGACATACGAAATCCTGGGCCAGGTTATTCAAAGCCGATTAACACTAATCAAGGATTAATAGTGATCGACGTTATAACTGCTCTTGCATAATACTGTTCTTCGTTGCTAATGTCTTGTGAAGTTTGAGAAAAGTTGACGTCAAAACTAGAGGAAAGAAATACAAACCGAAAACCTTATTGAAAAGTTGAAAAATCTAAATTCACACTAATCCTGAATCAGCTTAATCGTGCTATAAACATCGAGGCCCTGCACGTTAGCTTAGAGACAAAATCTGAAAACTTTCATAATTTGTCTCTCATTGACCTTACCAATCTCGTTTTCGTAGAACTGATACATGGCGTTTATTGTCTGTGGAAACATAGGCCACCTAAAATGTAAAGACCAAATTTTTGTCATTGGCTGTATAGTCCATTGTTAAATGGTCTCAATTTAGGAGCATATCGTGAAACTGGGTACACTAATACTAGACATCATTCAGAACATATTACTGGGGGTGATCATAGACAGCCTGGATATGCGTTTTGTCGTAGACGGGAATGGACAGTTTTTAAAATGGACGCCAGTCAGATTGTTTTGAAAGACGTCATGGAGTAGCCTTAAACATGCAATGTAAATTGCAATTTAAATGAAGTTCATGCAGGTCCAAACGATGTAAATTGATATTCTAATGTTTTCGATTCCACAAGTCGAAGCCGTTTTATGAGACCGCGTTCGTTGGGAGGAGGATGACTCCCAAAACGACTAGAAATCGAGCCTTTTTATTAACACACATTTTACAGTGCACGGTAAGTGTACGGTACTAGAGCAAGATGCACAAGCATGTGCAATTTCCTAAATAGCGGCATCAGTCAACAATTTAAAGAGAAATGTGATTGCTTGTGTTCTTACTTTTCAAGTCTGATAGAGAACGTTTTTTCATGTCTCACTACAGTTATTAATTCAATAAAGAATTCTTCTTGTTGCGAAGTCAAATTTAATCTTCCTCTGGACAATATCATACAAGGCTTTTAAAATGATTGCCTCGGGTAGTGACAATAATAACCAGACCTTTATCTATTTAACCCTATTCAGACCGGGCATTTTGGATCTTTTCAGACCGGGGGGCGGATTTCCCCCCCCCCCCCCTCCCGCCAACCTCGGTTACTTTCAGAATATTTAAGCCATCACAATGAAACTTAGAGGATATATAGTAGATCCAAAAATCTATCTTTTTTTGATATGCGTCACGTCGGATGATGACGTCACATCTCGTGACAAATACATCAAGATGTCAAAACAGCCGCCATATTGGATCCGCCATCTTGGATTTCAAACCGCCCAAAAATTACTGAAAAGTACTCAAAATCAATAAAACGGTGCAAAGAAAACCTAAAAGGTGAAAATGATTGCATTAAAGTTAATTTTCCTTAAAAGGAACAAAACACTACAAATTTGGGAAATTTGTCTATCAAAATGCGTTGCCATGGTAACGCCATTTTCCCGATACAACAACCTATCCTATCAAATAATTGCCAGATAAATTTAAGATAAACTCGTTAAGTTTGGCAGCGTTTGGTTAAATCTTGAAAAAGTTATAGGCGTTCAAAGTCAGCGCGAACACTTTCGTCCCCCCCGGGCTGGATAGAGTTAAATACGACACGCTCTTGCATTGAAAGAAGTGTCAAGAAACTGGTGTTTCCAGCAGACGTTAAGGCACGTTTAAACTAACTTACTTGGTTACTTGCCGGGAAATGTACAACTAACTCGCACGAACGATTGTGATGGACTAGAACAAACATTCGTCCGTGGAATAAAAGCGGAATAAAAACATTCAACTCGCAGTTATCTCGGAGTTAAATACAATCGGAGATATAATAACGCCGTCACATCTCAAATTTTACTAACACGGCAAATCGCGCAAAGTACTTAGCTTTTTTCGTCAATATGCCAGGTCATATCAAGCGTTAGTTCGCCCTTACGTGGAAAAGTACACCTCGACAGCATGGGACTCGAATGGGACCCCCACCTTACGAAAGACAAATATGGTGGAAGCTGTACAACGGTGTGCAGCTCGCTTCATTAAGAAAACCACAACGGCAACGGCAACGAGAAAGTCTGGCTAAACAAAAGATTTTTAAATCAAAAGATTTTTTAAATCATTAAAATGAGCAGTTAAATACATTCTTGTCCACCTGAACATGAAAACTTGGCAACTGTTTAAGTGAAAAGTGATGACGTCACAGTTAGAACGAAGACCATGGGTAACCTTAAGTTGATGTCATTTGTGTTACCATAACTATGGCGTTATATTACAATGAAAATACAAAGTTCATATACAATGCTTTCTGTCTTGATTTTACCTAGGTTCTGGACTATATACTGCACTTGCAGCTAACACAGGGTAACGTGGCTTTCTATGTAAAATTGAAAGTACTTTTCAATGTTTTAATTCTTTGTTTAAACTCACTTTTCTTTGTCGACCGTCTTCCGAAGTTTGGAAAATAGTCGGTGTCTAACCCATTTATCCACTTCTACGTTGTTTTTGAAAAACGTCTTCGAGTTAACAACGAGCTGTTAGGGAATAAACAAAATGCATTCACTCAATACCTCACTAGTCGAGTTCAAGGTCCTTACTTTAGGTTGCGAATCCGGCACTTGAGCCATAAGTGAGGAGAAATTAAAACGAGGATAAGGCCCGACCAAACGGACCAACATTTCAACGCAACATTGTTGGACACAACATGTTGCACGCGTTTAGCCATCCTGTTGCAATATGTTGGATGATGTTGCATCAAATTTGATTAGTATGGAGTTGCAACACCATGATTATGCTCTCATGCTCGCTCTTGAATGAGCTCCAGTGAAAGCCGACGAAAATTTTACGATTTAAAATGCTACCAAAAGAAATGCTAAAAACATCCTAGGTTTCAAATCTTTTATCTCGGCTTTTTGAGGTTCTTACCCGTACATGAAAAATGAAAAAAACCTAGCGTCCTATCTTAATCATATCTGCCTCGCCTTTGATTATTCTGGATATCATAAAAATTTCATCAATGTAATTGGTTATTATCCCTTAATATAATTCGCTCGTTTTAATCAAGTGCTGCAAAAGTGAAAACCCATTGCTAGTAGGTAGCTAGCTGATAATTGAAATTTCCTGCAATTTTTAAACAAACACATGTCTCTTCGAAAAGTGGACGAGTGTTGAGAAGAAATTTGAAGAAAGCACAAGATTTGTTACAAAGAGTGACTCACTTTCGAGAAACGTGCTGTAAGATCCTTTGGCCGGACCACGTATCTTGCGTAACCGATCTTGCTTCCCAAAGCGTCTGCCTGGTTATAATAAAACAGGATAATAGATTACAACTTCACTTCTTTACTAAAGCAAAGGTCCCACTCAAAGTAATCCACAGCGACTGTAGCGGTCCAACGGCCCCAATCGAGGCCCTTTTAATAGGCCGCCTCGTAACACACTGTAGCGTAATTGTGAAACCGGTGAAACCTTTTTAAACCTTAGACTAAATACATTATTCCTCCTTGGACTTTCATTAATCCACTCAAAAAACAATAAACTAAAACCGCTTTTGTTGCTTAAAAATACTATAGTGGGTCGTGGGTCATGCGTCGTGGGTCGTGGGTCATTCGTAATTGACACATCAAATTCATTAATTTTGCTGTTTTACATGTCATTTCGCAACAGCGGTTTTCCCCCGTGGATTTCTTGTGTATAAGCCTATTAACCAGCTATCTCTGGATTTTTAGTTTACCTACAAATGTGTGATGCTTAACAAGGCCGGAAATTTGAATTCACTCATTCAAGGACCTCGGATGGAGGTGTTACGTTGCTTGAGACTACCGCTAGTTCGCAGCAAAACTGAAAGATCTTAAACAAACAAGAATACCCTTACAACGATTGCATCGAAAATGACAACCTTGTTCAATTTGGCTGATAAGCCGATCAGTTACTTCTAATGCTGCCATTTCATCTGTGTATTAAAAAAAATCGGAATTTTAATCAGGGACCACTGTGTAGATCAGTCGGAAACTAGTGTCGAAATATGTCCACTGGGTTTCTTGGGATATTTACGCGAAAAACGTTTTTCACAGGATGTATGCAAAAATAATATAAACGTTTTTACTTTAAAATAATGGTCTGCAATATGACTTTAGTCCGTTCAACAAAATTGAATGTTCATTTCGCTACCGTGCTTGGCAGTGCAAGTTTGGATGTCCCTTTTATTTCATTAAACGCAACCTGTGATAGTGCATCTGCAGCCTCAAGCTTCAAATGATAACGGAAGGTCAAATCTCGACGCTCCTTCACCGCAGTCAAACGTATCAGGCAGCTTTTCTTTCTATTTCGGGGAATTTCGTTCATATTGACGAGTTAGTATGAGTTAAGCCTGGTTTTCACTAGCGACACAAGCACAAGCGCAATCACGCAAAAAGGACAAATTTTGACCCTTGTGCGTGTGCTTGTGTTTGCCGGCGCTTGTTCTTTTGCTCGCGTTGAATCCGTTTTCACGGGGAAATAAAGACTTGTTATCCTTGCGCTTGTGCTTGCGTCGCTGGTGAAAACCAGGCTTAAGGATCACTAAAATAGCTGCTGAGTGTAAACAAACTCCCGTTTTCTCAGGTATAAGTGTTGCCGACGAAGCCGAACATTGACCGAACATTTCCCGCGTTTTTATGTCACGTGACATACTCGCCAGGCTCTCGCTCACACTGTGTTTTGAGTTTTTCGTGTCGAGCGGCGAGCTTGGTGAGTATGTCCTTGTTAACATTTTCCATTCTGTAATACTATATTTTCACATTTAACCTGTAACTATCGCCAGTTTTCTAACCACTAATGTATTGTGATTTTTCTAGCGTAATCAACTAACCAAGCTTCCGCTGTAAGAGTCTGTGAGCACTCATGGAAGAAATCGAAACCTGACTGATTAGAATTAAACTTGGACGAATCGTTTGTTGGTTGGACTGTTGTATCCACAATTGACGACAACATTTCTGGTAGCAGAGCCGAGGTTAGCACTGTGCTATTATTTGCCGTTTTTTTAAAAGCTATGTCGTGTGTGTAAACTTCGAACTGAACTGTAAACGATCTGTTGAATGACTTGTATTTGTTCGAAAAATGGCCGCCCGTATGAAAGACGACGGGACTGCGGAAACGGCCAGCGGTTACTTCAGTGAACGTGACAAGAAAAGTAACGCAATTCGCCGTGAACGCCCTCGCAGACAAATTAAACCGCCTAAGCGCTATATCGAAGAAGACTGGACCGCTCTTAAACCAAAACAAACCACCACAGAAGGGAATGCTTTTGAAAAGCTATCGTTATCTGGACTTTCGAGTCGACCCGGCAGCAAAGCTTCATCATCAAAAATCTCTAGTTATTCGCAAAGTCGTTCGAGTTCCTCTTCCAAGTCTAGTGAAACACGAACACAGCTGCGACTCCATGAATTGAAATTAGCACAGGCAAGAAAAGAGGCAGAAGCGAGAGTACTTGAAGAACGAAGATTAGCTGAAGAAGAACTCCGTAGACGTGAAGAAGAGCGGCGTTTAAACGAATCGCGGCGTCTAAGAGAACTAGAGTATGAAGATCTATGAAGGAGAGCGATTACGACTTCAAGCGCGTTTGGAAGAGGAAGAGGAGAAACATGACCCGGAGAGTCTTGTGAACCGCTTACGTGACTTTGAAGGTGATGAGAAAGAAGATCAAAGGCTCGAAAGGGCAAATTTACAATCAACGCCGTTACAAGTGGATGACCGTACTTCTTTGTGTAACGCAACTCAGAGAACTGAACATAGTAATGGTGAACCAATAGAAAGGCTGAATGTATCGTGGGTGCAGCAACTTTGTGATGGTAAAAGTAGTGCACCCTCGAATCGTACTAACACTGGAGAGATGAAATCTGTATTTCCACGCTCACTTCCAAAACTTGAATTACCAAGATTCGATGGTAACCCATTAAAGTGGCCAACCTTTATTTTTCTGTTTAAGTGTCTTGTACACGATCAACCTTTAACTGACACTCAAAGAATGACACACCTGCAGCGTGCTCTTGCTGGAAATGCTAAGAAGGCTGTTGGTGGAATGCTTACTCATGGGCATTTGTATCGAGAAGCACTGAAGGAATTAGAAGAACAATTTGGCAGTGAGGAATCAGTGGCTGGTGCATATTTGAAGACCATCGTTGATCATCCTGAAGTCTGTGAAGATAACTTTGCCCAGCTGCGGTCGTTCTACAACACGCTACATGTTGCTGTTTCCACCCTGAAGAGTGTAAGCTACGAACATGATCTTGCTGCAACGGACAACCTTAGGCGAGCAGTCCAGAAGTTACCTGAAACGCTGAAAACTCGTTGGGGAGAGAAAAGGGTTGAAACGCTGCCCAAAACAGCAACATTGGCAGACCTTGACAAGTGGTGACGGGAGCGAGTGCGTGCTAAATCGTTGATATCAGACCAGACACTGAACAGCTGCCAATCAAAGGTGACACCGCCAGAGGGGAATAGGAGACGAAACAACCGGTATCGTCCACCTAGAAGCGATGCCAGAGGAGCTGAATTCTCAACCCTAACAACCAGAGTGGATGGAAATCGCGAACCTGCAAGAACTCCGGTTAACTGCCCAGTTTGCTCGCAGGCCCATAAAGTAGAAGATTGCCCTGATTTTAAGAGACTGAACGTGGATCAGTGTGCCCAATGTGCTAAGGAGAAGAACTTGTGTTTCCGATGTTTAAGTTCTAGTGAGCACCGTGCTAAAGAGTGCAGTGTGAGAAGGGGTTGTGGAGTGGACACCATCCCTTGATCCATGGAGCTGCGCCAGTGTTTGTGGGTACGGCCGTTGTAGGATGCAGCAGTCCCACAGTCCTATTGCAGATAGTGCCTCTTCTTGTGGAAACGCCTAAAGGGGAAATTGTACACACCTATGCTCTACTTGATTCTGGAAGTCAAGCCACACACATACTTGAGAAGTTTACTGATTAAGTGGGTCTTGAGGGATCGAAAGAAGTGCTAACCCTTGGGACCATTAACTCCAAAGAAGTATCCAAGCCCTCCAGGAAGGTGTCGTTTTTCGTGAAAGCAGCCAGTGATGACAGTGCTGAGACATCAATCTTGATCCCAGAAGCCTGGACTGTTCCTCAGTTGAACCTACCGAAACAAAGGATCACTCGTTCCGTGATGCAGACCTGGCCACATGTAGCCGACCTAGAAATACCGGATGTCGACTCTGAGTATGTGACCGTATTACTTGGTGCCAACGTGTTAGAGGCTATACTGCAACGTGAAGTCCGAAGAGGTGCGCCTGGTCAACCTGCTGCTGTACGAACTGCGTTTGGATGGACGTTAACTGGCTCCGTTAAAGACCTTGCCCCGACAGGGGGTCTTCATGTTATGCACATAACACACATATACACACCTCCTGCACAAGCAAATGCAGAACTGGCGGAGAACTGACTCATTTGGTACTAAGTACGAACAGACAACACCGAGGTCACTTGAAGACAAGAAAGCTCTGAAGACTCTAGAAGAAACTGTTAAGCACGTAGGCGATAGATACCAAGTCGGTATGCTGTGGAAAAGGCCTGACGTTGAATTTCCAGACAACAGAGCCATGGCAGAGAGGCGCCTGACCTCTACAGAGAAAGTTCTGAAGCGTGACCACGCCCTTGCAAACAAGTACAAAGAGATCATTGATGGCTATGTAACGAAAGGTTTCGCACGTAAACTGACACCAGAGGAAGCAGCCGTTCCTGTGAAGAAACAGTGGTTTCTACCACATCACCCTGTTCTAAACCCAAACAAGCCCGGGAAAGTACGGATGGTCATGGATGCCAGAGCAAAGTACAATGGTGTGTCTTTGAATGATGAACTTCTGGTGGGACCAGATTTGCTGAATAATTTGTGTGGAGTGTTACTTCGATTTCGAGAAGAACGTGTAGCCATCGCAGCTGACATAGAGTCCATGTTCCATCAGTATTTAATAATGGAGCAAGACCAGTCTGCCCTGAGATTCCTGTGGCGCAACCTGGGGCAAACCGTGATCCTGACGTCTACCAAATGCTGGTGATAATATTTGGAGCAGCTTATTCTCCTTGTACCGCCAATTATGTGTTGAGGAAAACTGCAGATGACAACTGTGAAAATCCATTGTTTTCACCTGAAACGATCGAGGCAGTTAAAAGAAACTTCTACATGGACGATCTCCTCAAGTCTGTTCGAGACGAAACTTCTGCCACTCAACTTCAGAAAGAACTTACTGCTTTACTTGCCCGCGGTGGATTTAGGCTAACTAAGTGGAGCAGTTCTTCACGCGAGGTCTTATCACAAATCCCCACCCAGGAAATGGCGTCGCCATCAGTGAACTTGGACCTGGATGAATTGCCGGTCGAGCGCTCCTTGGGTTTGCTATGGAACACGGAGACAGATTCCTTCAGATTCGCTGTCAGTTCCTGCCAGTCAGCCCCGACAAAGCGTGGCGTTCTAAGTCAAGTGTCATCTGTATTTGACCCGCTCGGAGTTTTGGCGCCCTTCCTGTTACCTGCAAAATGCCTGATTCAAGACCTGTGGCGCAAGAAAAGGGGCTGGGACGAGCCTTTAGACAAAAGTAATCAAGTTGTTTGGGAGAACTGGCTCGCCGACGTGACAGCCTTGAGAGTGTTTGAGCAGCCGAGATGCCTGTGTAGCGATGCCCCACGAGATGTACGAGTGGAACTCCATGTCTTTGGAGACGCTTCTGAAAAGGGGTTCGGTGCTGTCTGCTATGCACGTTACGTGTTCCCTGATGGTCGGATTGAAGTTGCCTTTGTGATGAGCAAGACGCGTGTAGCCCCCTTAAGACAACTTAGTATCCCTCGCCTGGAGCTCTAAGCCGCACTTCTTGCAGTACGACTGGCAGACACTGTAAAGAGAGAGCTCACCCTATTCATAGTTCATTAGCATCCCCAGTGACGTCATTAGCATGATATAATAAAATGGAATTAATTAGAATTGTCAGTTGTTGCGAACGTTGGCCATGGATAGACCAAGCGCAGTTTTCAATGCTGCTCCCGACTAGCGTGGACGACAGGATCCGGCCTCAACTATTTTTAGTTTAGCCATCTGTGACAACTCAAGTTCCTCCAGCTTGTCTCTGCACCGGTTCCTGTATCGTCGGCCGTTAACGCGTTAACTCTGGTTGTTGTAAGTCTTTCTTCGGCTTCGCAGCCGTCTTTGCTGGATACCAATACAAGTTCTGCTTTGACGTCCCAAGGACCCGCCAAGCCTCTGAAAAAGGAAAGTTTGGAGGTAGTTTTTGCACTGTCATATTTTTTTCGGCTGAGCGCCTCTGTAGGCTTTTGCTTGGGTGTGTACAGTTCTCGGTTAGGGTTTTTTCACGCCCACTCGTTTGCCTGTGGCGCGTTCCCACATTACATTTCAAATGTTATCTTTGGGCTTTTATTTACTGTTGTCTGTTATTTTTACCGGCGGCAATTTTGTTTTCGTATTTGGGCTGTAATTTTGCTGTTAGCGTGGTCCATTTTTCTTTGTTTTGCATTAATTACTCCTGTGTTGAGTCTTCAGGGAATTACTCCTGTGTTGGGTCCCCAGGGCCACGTGTTGCACGTTCTGTACAATGGGCGGTGTTTTTACGACTTTGCAGCATGATTTAATTTTATATTTCCATTTTGTTAAATTTTGTTTTTCTTTTGTTTTGCTTGTTTCAGGCAAAACGTTATATGATCGAGTCGGGTCGAGTCATGATGCTCTAGGCCGCGTAGGATCCAATCTCGGAAGTGGATCGAGAAGGGCCTTGTGAAAATCTAGACCGATAAGGGTCCAATCTTGGAAGTGGATCGAGTAGGGTCTAGTGATGACGCGTTAGGCCGCGTAGGATCCAATCTTGGAAGTGGATCGAGAAGGGCCTTGTAAAAATTCTAGACCGATAAGGATCCAATCTCGGAAGTGGATCGAGTAGGGTCTAGTGAGGACGCGTTAGGCCGCGTAGGATCCAATTCTCGGAAGTGGATCGAGAAGGGCCTTGCGAAAATCTAGACCGATAAGGATCCAATCTCGGAAGATGATCGAGTAGGGTCTAGTGAGGACGCGTTAGGCCGCGTAGGATCCAATTCTCGGAAGTGGATCGAGAAGGGCCTTGTGAAAATCTAGACCGATAAGGATCCAATCTCGGAAGTGGATCGAGTAGGGTCTAGTGATGACGAGTTAGACTGCGTAGGATCCAATCTAGGAAGTGGATCGAGAAGGGCCTTGTGGAAATCTAGACCGATAAGGATCCAATCTTGGAAGTGGATCGAGTAGGGTCTAGTGATGACGCGTTAGACCGCGTAGGATCCAGTCTCGGAAGTGGATCGAGAAGGGCCTTGTGGAAATCTAGACCGATAAGGATCCAATCTTGGTAGTGGATCGAGAAGGGTCTAGTGATGACGCGTTAGACCACGTAGGATCCAGTCTCGGAAGTGGATCGAGAAGGGCCTTGTGGAAATCTAGACCGATAAGGATCCAATCTTGGAAGATGATCGAGCAGGGTCTAGTGATGACGCGTTAGACCGAGTAGGATCCAGTCTCGGAAGTGGATCGAGAAGGGTCTAGTGATGACGCGTTAGGCCACGTAGGATCCAATCTCGGAAGTGGATCGAGAAGGGCCTTGTGAAAATCTAGACTGATCAGGATCCAATCTCGGAAGTGGATCGATCGCGAGACGGACCTGGTGAATATTTAAGAGCGATGAGGATCCAATAAATAGAGTTGGATCGAGTAGGGTCTAATGATGATGTTTTAGGCCACGTAGGTTCCAATTTCGGAAGTCGATCGAGAAGGGCCTGGTGAATATTTTAGACCGTTGGGGATCTAATTAATAGACTTTGATCAAGTAGGTTCCTATCACTAGTTGAAAGACTCTTAAGGATTCAAGCTAGCGTTCAAAGAGGGAGCGGAAGTGTCAAGGGCGATTCAGAGATCACTTAATGAAGCGAATCACGCATGCTCTTTCAGATCTTTTCGCTGGTCGGTCGCGTTTTTCTCCTACTTCCGTAGGAGGGGGTTGGTGGAGGTGGACGGCCTCTTTTCCCGCCAAGATGTTGGACCTGCTGGCCACATGGGGCTTTGATATACCAACAAGCTTTTGGGTCGCATGTGTGACGTATGATGATAGCCGTTTGGCGTTTAAATGATTGAATCATCATAAACTTGTCATTAACCTCTAGTTTCTGTTTGTTTTTGCCTCGAGGGATTTTGTTCTGCCCGGATACGTTTTCCTTGTCCCGACTGACTTTGGTTCTGGGAAATGACACCACAAGCGTATTGTCTTGCATGACTTGCCCTTGAGCTCGCTAAGCGGGCTATGGTTGTCATTTTCCCTGGGCTTAAGTTTGTCTACCACTTTTGTTTGCCTCTCGGTTTTCTTCTTTAGATTTCTTCGTGAGTAGGAAAGCTGTGAAATATTGTGTGCTACCTTCTTAACTATGTGGGTAACGTTTTAAAGAGACGTAAGCCCAGGGAAAATGACCGGGTAAAGAGACAGTATAGCTAAGTAAACAGGGTCATAACATGGCGTTCCGGGCATTCTCAAATCTTTGCCCTCAAGTATCCCTCAAGTTTTAGGCGGGTGTATTTTATAACCATAATAACCTTCAAGTTCCAAGGCGGACATATTATACAATCATCTACCTTGTGGAACGTCTTATACCCGAGAACAGTGACGAAGCACTTTTTTCAAGTCCCATCCAGTGTACTGTGTAAGCAGTTTGCTGATATAATAATGTAGCATTTTGTGTGGCATTTACTATGGTGTCGAGTTAAGTGGCAGTGTCAAACCCTTGGCTTGTTTCCATAACAGCTTACTGTGCCAAATAATCCTCAAGTTATATGAAGACGCAATGTCTGTAAACTCTGTTCAAAGGCAAACCTATTTTGGGGGGAAAAATTGTCTTAGTTCCCCGAACAGAACAAATTTTCTGAAATAGACGAGAAATCAGGATATGATCGTATTTTGATATCCAATGATTCGCAACCAATTTTTTCTCAACTAATATGCATGCTCAATAGACGGGCTGGTACTTGATCGCGATCAAACCTGTTGTTTGCTCTAAAACTGTTAATTTTATTCATCTATTAGAAGATGGGGTGTACCAGTTCCCTGATGTGACATTTGTAGTTAAAGCATTGTTTACAGTCGCCAAACAACCCTTTCAGCGCTGTATATATAGTCCGCGAAGCATTAATCACCTTGTGATATCCTTTGGGCTGAAAAAAAAAAAAGTGTTAAGTGTTAAACCTTTTCATTGGGATGGTTAGGATACAAGCAGTCTGACGTTCTTGATAATAACACCAAGGAGAATCTCG